>NC_038255.2:42310400-42490018 GCF_000004515.6 Glycine max
CCTTCAGGATCCTAACTAGGAATCCTACAATTTCCTTTAACACTGCGCATAAAAGTTCTTTCAAGGTAAACACTGGTCGGGTTACTATATAATTCATAACTCACATGACAAGTAATATCACTACAAATATCAATCACACACTTATTCACAACCATATTTCATGTCCAGAGTTTAACATTTCACACTTTAACTAATTACAAAATATACTCAACAATTAAATAACAATATATCATAACAATAATAACATACAATATTTAACTTCAAGGCTTATAAACAAATAACTATAAAATACACATAATATATATATATATATATATATATATATATATATATATATATATATATATATATATATATATATATATATATATATATATATATATATATTAAATACAAAATATATATAACAATAAAATATATACTCTTATTGATTTCTATGAACAAGATGTATACCTATATTCTAAATATATTTCAACTAAGTTATCTACATCAAGAAAATGCCTAATTACAATGTGAATACAACTTTAGTTAATTTCTTTAAATGATTTTAGCCAGTTCAATTATCCAACAATCCCTACACATATGAATTTCATGACAATCCCTACACATATGAATTTCATGACGAGAAATAACTCACATGAAATAAAATATAAAGTTTGTAAAAAAAACAGTATCAATATATATGTACACGTATACACTGTGGTGTGAAAAAAAAAAAAGAACAAGATTGAAAGGCCAACATATCTGGTATAAACAAAATCACCACCACACAATTTTTATGCTAATTATAAAAAATTCTAATTTCTAAGGTACGCACCTAACACAGGAACACATCAATTCTACAACAAACTCGCAACAGAACATCAATTGATTCATCAAACACACTCAATCCGCGATTAAACATGAAAACATAATTAAATTCATAAACACCCCAAAATAACCCAAAAATTGATCCTCTAGGGATCCCTACACATATTCATTCTAATCCCCAAGCGTGAGTAACTCATCCCTTACCTCGATGTAGTCGCTTAAATATTCTCTGTTAGCAATGGTGGCGTCTCTGGTGCTCTCTAGAGCTCCTCCTCTGGTTGCTCTGTTAGGGTTCTTGTGCGTCAGAAAAGAAGAAAGGAACAAAATGTGTTTTCCAAAAAGCTGCTCTAGGTTAACATTTGGCTTATATAGTGGGAATTTATGACCTAATAATTTTTATTTTATTTTTACTTATTTATTAATTTATTATTTTCTTATTTACTTATTAAAGTTACGGCTGTTACACATGTTGTGGAAGAACTTGGTATTTCCATAAGCCTCCTTGAGCCATTTAACTCTAGACATTTGACACAAAATTGATTCTTGCATTTTTTTTATACCCTCCAAAACTCTTTTATCAATTCTTCTCTCTCACATGCCATCTCCAAAGAAAGACCATCATTTCCTCCTTCAAATCCAACATGTTGATATTGCTTATCAAACCATCCAATTTTGCTTTAGGATCACCAAACCTCTCCGAGCTCCACCTCTTAAAAACAAATGTACCCCACCACCCTTGATTGTTGAAAGACCCGTACTTAGCCCTAACAAAGTCCATAAACTTTGGATCATTGACCCAATATTGAAAGACTTTGAAAGGCCTAGGTCCCCAATCAAAGTTAGGGAACTACTTGGGGCATCCAATATTTTTGTTGGTACACCCAACAGTTTTTCCCAAATATCGAAAATGCCCTTAGGTATTTTCAGTTATAAATAGTAGATTAGCTTTTTCATTTTTGCAACACCTTTTTTTTCGTAAAACCGCACTCCCTTAGTGTAACTTGCTTCAGTTAGCGTCCTATTGTGAGTGTTTGTTGTCGTCGGTGATGTACGTGCGTTTTTACGAATATACGGTGAAGTTCGATAGTTTTTCGTCGTCGGAAAAGAAGATGTGCGTATTAAAAAATTCAAAACATACGGATTGACAATCTGTATGGTTCATACAGATTGTTAATCCATATGTTTTGAATTTTTAAAAAAAATTATAATTTTTTTAGAATTTTTTTATACATTTAATTTATTTACAAAATTTGATCATTAAACCAATTTGATATTTAATTGAATATTGTAGCTAGATGTTTATTACAGTAATTCATAGTTTAAAAATTTTGATATTTAATTGAATGATGTATTTGAATGTTTATTACACTGATTGAAAATTAAACAAATATGATATTTAATTGAATGATGCATTTAGATGTTTATTATAGCAATTGATAATTAAATAAATTTGATATTTTTTTACATATGTAAATTTTTATTAAACTTATGATTTTTATTTATAATTTATAAATGTAAAAAAATTAATTATTAGATAAAAATTAATTATCACAAAATTTATTATGTAAATTTACATGTGCATTAAATATACATTAGAAATTTTAGTATTATATATAACGACATTAATTATTTTATAATATAACTGATCTATTAGTGCAGTTGGTTAGAATGTTGTGCTAATAATACAAAAGTCACAGGTTCAAACAGATTACTACTAATTCGTAAACCTGATACAGATTAGCAATCCGTATGAAACTTACAGATTAGCGATCCATATTGGACTTACAAAAAGACAACCAAAATTTCACATATTATGTTGGATGTATTAGCAAAAATGCTAGGTGCTCCTAGCAGATCTCTCAAAGTTATTGTATTTGAACGCAATAGGACAATGACTCCAAATGGATCTATCAAGGATGTCTTGGAAAACATTAGATGACGTGTGTATCTAATTTAGTGACACCATTATCTTATAATCCGACTCATAGCATTGCCACCCGTCCTCACCCAAAAAAATTTCCTCTCTATCAATGGAGTATCAATAAGTTCCATTGATTCAACAAACTAGTAAACTCCTCTATTTCCCTTGCCCCTTGATGACTCTCCCAACTCTTTCCTCCATCGTCCTTATAGAATTGAAGTCACCAAGTACACACCACATGCCCTCACCAACACCTCCTTTTAATTGTAGAAGCTTCTACCAAAGTAGTCTCTTGTCACTTATTGTGCATGGTGAATAAATATCAATGATATTAATGATCTTTTGGACCCCTTTCCAATTGCCTTGCAGAAAAAGGAAACCAACATCTGCCCTAAAATCTCGTACATCAAATTGCCCTCTCCCCACAAGCACAAAATCCCACCTGCATCATTTGCAGCTGGGACGTGTCTCCACTCCACCTTGACATCACCACACAACGCCACACATATGCCACCACTCATTACCCCCATCTGTGTCATGCACACACACTATGTCTACTTCCTCCTTTGAGATAATTCTCCTTATTTCTTTCCATTTCACCCTGCTTCCCATCCCTTTCACATTAAATGATAAGAGCTTCATGGACAACTTGTGGTGCCCCTCTTCTTGTTTCCCTTCACATGTACTCCAGCCTCCTTGTTGTCTCTTTCCTCAAGGTAGATCAAGTTACTCACAAAGTCTTCCTTTTTTCCTTTAAACACAACCCCTATATCATTGGCAATTTCACAAATTTTCCTTACCCCCTTCAAGTCATTTTTATCCACCTTATATCCTTCCTCGGCCTCCCTGTATTTAGGCAACCATTACTAGGCATAGATACTGCCTTTGTCCTACATGTTCCCTTGTCTTTCCCACTGGGCCCACTCTTCTTGATGCCCCCTTTCTTTGCATTCTTCCTTCTGCTGGCCAAAGTCTGCCAATAATTATCATCGTCCACCCGTCCATTTTCATCGATCTCCTCAGCTCTTGTGCGTTCATGAATCTCCCGCTTCCTTGACATTTTGATCTTTTTCTTATAACCCCTATAACGATAGCATGGCTTTTAATTTGTGGCCTTGTTTGAATACTTCCTCCTCCCACAACTTGACTGGCTTTACTGGTTGTGGCCACTTGGAGCCCCTAACTTGACGCTATTGTTTTGGCTTCATTATCCGCACTGCTTCCTTTCTATTCACGTTGTACTAGCTTTCAATTCGCGCCTCAATGCTTGTTTCATCTCCGAACTCCCTTTCCTTCGTGACAATAACACTTAGGATCTCTGCTAATGACTTCAGGGATACGCTCCTTCTCCCAACCACCATCCTCATGCATCCTCGGCCATTCACTTTCAATGGTGTCAGGTATTTCTTCCACTATTCTGATCCCAAATAGTGTCCCCTCAATACTGAACTTCTGAAAGGACATAACCTGTGTCAAGGTTGATGTTCTGATAAGTATCCTGGCAAAGTCTATTCTATCCATACTTGGCGTGTCAAGGTTGATGTTCTGATATTAAATAGCTTTTAATAATGTAAAACCTACGTGTCCACATTATCACTAGCTTGAACACTTCTATTTAGGTAAATGCAGCATTCCTTACTTCTCACATTTCAGAAAACCTGTGCCGTAGGTTATGCGGTTCCAAAGACAAAACATCAATATTCAAATTTATAATTACAGCCACCCTATTAAAATTCATGAGTCATCACATGAATTATCTAGCTAGCTAGAACACATATATACCTCCAAAGAGAAATTTATCATTTGCTTTAGAATCGCATTTGATCAACACTTCATAATCAGTCCATAAAATAAAAATATTCAACATTTATGCTCCCTCGCCCAATAAAATATGTCACACTCAATATAAACACTTCACCAAAAAATACAACCCCCCCTCATAATCTCATCCATATATAAATTTCAACCATTTCATGACGCTACTGCTCAACCGTTCGTAAAATAGGAGTTATTGCACCCTAAATCTAGTATTGATAGTGGCGTTACACAGCTGCAAGTTCCTTATTAAAAGAATATGCATGCAAGACAACTATAACAAAACACTTGTAGGATAAATTCGTAAAATCTCGCAAGTAAATTTCCTTGCAGTTTTATACCATGTCCTGTACTTTTAGTCAATTTACATGTTTCTTTGTTACAATTATTTTCTGCAGATTTCTCCTGTAGATTATGATATATATTCGGAAAATATTCAGAAAAAAAAAAAATAACTTGAGAAAGTCTACAAATCCCCAATTGGTGATAAAGTTTTAGGAGATCATTGATAAAAAGGAACTACGTACGTATAGAAAAGTCGGGTAGTTATGAGTTAAATTGTTAGGTCATATTGTTTCTTTTTTTTTTTTTTATGGAAGGTCACATCGGTTTTAAACGAAACAAACTTGAAGTAATCAAATTGGTTATTGAGTTTAAATTTTTACAACCAATCCGACCTTATTAAATAAAATATATTTAATTATATTTATTTTTTATTTTCTAGATTTATCTTTTGAAAGAATTAATATTTTTAAATTTTTTCTAGTATTTTAATTTGTGCGCTACACAAGATAAATGCTCATTTTATATAATTAAAAAATATGATCAATAAATACTTTTAAATATATAAATTATAAATAAAATTTATAATAAATATTTATAACATATAAATTATGTTTTATATTTATAATAAACAATTTATATTATGAGATAATATGCTATTTTTAAGTATTGATAGTTTTTTAAATGTTAATATTTAATTTAAAAATAAACATAAAAATAATAGATCAAAAGATTAAGAAAACTTTTTAAAATAATAACTTATTAAAATACTCTCTTTAAATAATAGTTTTTGAAAACACTCTTACTCAAAATAATTATTCTAATTTATATAGAAAGAAGATACATTTTTAAATTTTTCCCAACCTTTTCATCATACATTTTTAAAAATACTTGATCTGGTAAACTGATATTATCGATCAACTCAATTATTATTGGATTTGGTTAAGTTGACTCACAAAAATTTTGAAAATTCATTTTCACTCATCGTTTTTATTCAGTTCAAATTAAAAATTCTGCCAAAGTTGATTTAGCCTTGCCCTTGTTCACCTTTAATATAAAAAAAGTAGGAAATATGTAAAGAAGTTTTGAACCACCGATGATCCTATTAGGCTAATTGTTATATGTGATGATGTAAAATGAAAAAACATATAATAAATTAATAATTCATTCATAAAAAATAAGTAGATGAGTATTCCAAAACCCAAGTAACTCATCCTATAAAAATCCAAAATTGTATACTTGTAAAAGGATAATTGTCTATTGCCAATCTATTAATTTGATTAAAAAAATATTTTAAATAAAAAAAGTTAATGAAGAAACTGACCATAAACACATTAAAAGTAAAAACAACCACTCCAAACAAACAGGGTGATCATGAATCATGATTATAACGAGTAACTTACAAACTTGACCCACTCCATACATCACACCCCTATACCTATAGCCTCTACCGAAACCCCTATGACCCACAAACCCCAAACTTTAGACACCATTCCACAAAGCTACCTCCAATCATAGTTTGACTTCTATAGCTGCAATGTAACTTACAAAACCTTCCATGATCCGGTACAACTATGACATCCCTTTTGCCGCCGTCTAAATTGTCAATTTCATGAACATAAAAGTTAAGTGGATTGGGATTAAAAAAAATGAAAATAAGTTTTCACCTTAAATAAATGAAAATTTCTTTCATTATCATTTCACGCCCCCAAAATCTTTGTTTACGTTTCTTCTAATAATGTTACGCATATTCAGCTGTAATATCTACGATATAAATATATAGTAGAAAACATTCGGGCAAAATTAGAACTTCAACAATATACCAGCAATAAAATCATTAATACTTAATAAAAAAATCACCTACCATCTCATTCTAAAAAAATTAAAAAACGTTGGGCCATTGTTTTTTCTTTCGTCAAACTTTGCGCGTCAAAATCTTCGTACAAGTTTTTTTATTATTTAAATAATGTTATACGTAGTAATACATGCATATATTTTATTTCGAATTCACACTTTATCGCTTCATTTATAATTTTTGTGTTTGTGTGTGTGTGTGTATATATATATATATATATATATATAAAGTGATATATATGAGAGTTTTGTTGTATAGCAATAATTTTGGCTAGCTTGTGTTTGATGAAAAATGCGTAGCTATATAGCGTTTGAGATCATCTTCTTCGATCTAATAGTCATAGATATATTCGAAAGGTGTCACAACGATAGATTTATATTTCTCATCTGTCAGTACACTGAAAGATGCCAAAGGAGTCGCCATCTTTAGGTTCCTTTTGTTTGTTCTTTATTATTATCATCCACTGAGCATCTAATGCACGCGCACTTTTTAGTTCTTTTTGGGTCCCAATTCTGTTGTGTTAATCTCTTCAGTTTTCACACACACGGCCCAGTTGCAGCACCCTGCATTTCTACATGTCAATTTCTTCTATTAATGCTTCACCAGCCACTGCACTTGTCAATTTAAGGTTGCTGTTTGTTGGTCTTTTAGATATACATGCTACACTATTGCTCGATCGATTGGTTTCTCCAGAAAACCTCACCAACTCGTGTTTGCCATTTGCTTTCTCATTGTAGGACACGTGTTGCAGTTCTTGGTCGGGAAGCATTATATTCCATTAATCATCTGAAGAAATTCTGGTTTATCTCTCAACCTGGGATGAAGAACATGTTTATACTAGATTCTATTCAAATAATGAATGCAAATGTTTTTTTTGGTCACATAAAGTTTTAGATGAATGGAATTCCGAAAGTTCAATAAGGTCATATCACGTCTTTAGGTTTAAAGAGTTCTTATATATTACTGTCAAAATTATTATATCATTTACAAGATTCAAACTCATGTTTCATGAAATATGGGTCCAAGATTTTTTAAAAAAAAGTCCACAACCGCAATTTTTACCTTGAGATAAGACTCTTTGGAGTCATTGCAACTACTTCGTAGTAACAATTGTAATCATATTTATCTACAATTTCCCAAAACATTAAGAATTGTCACAAAAATCGCAACAACAATGACAATTAAAATACAATAAACAGTGAAGTGTGTTTGGTTTCACTTTAACACTCCAAATGTGCACCAAGCGTTGAAGAAAGAAGCTATATATAGAGTTGTTTTCTAGACGTTAGAAATGGATATGCATCATATTTAAATGTGATGCTAAATCAAACACCTACTTAATAAATTAAGACTATGATAATTCTCAATCAAATTAAAAATAGATGCATATATATGTACTTAAAAAATAATTTCACTATAAAGGAGATATTTCTTTTCTATTCCATAATGGTGGAAATAATACGATCGGAAGTCATTTATCTTCAAAATGGGTAATATGGGATCTCTTAGCCACTTATCCCACCTGCCCCCATACTATAGTTACTAGAATTGTGTAAAGCCAATGATTTAATTGTTCATTGAAACCCAAGATGGGCAAGAGAAGAGTGGAAGGAGCTGGCTAGCGTATTAAAACTTATCAGAGTATAGGACATTAGGACACCTTCACCTCATCTCTTTTGGCCCTTTTCTTTTTGTTACATAAATCTTTTGGCCTTTTCAACTCCATTTACTTCTGCTCGTTCCTTTAATGATGACTCCAGTTATTTCATACCTTTTTGTTGTCTGACTATACATATGCCTGATCGGAACACATAATAATTTGTTGGCATTACTATTGTGGATTAGGACTAAAGGAGTAAGGATGTGGAATAAGAATTTTGGTCATTTAATTAATTGATCAGAAACGGCTTTTAAACCCCCCCTAAGTTTGAAAAATTGGTATTCTGTATGTTTATACGTATCAAAGTTTCCAAGCTCAACCTAATAATTAAATAATTGGATAATGAAGTAATGGGTAAGGAATAGGACCTAAACAAATGTATTTTTTTGTGTCATTGTCAGTTTTGTAGAGAGAGAGGGAGGGAGGGAATCTTTGTGAGAAATAATTAAGGGGTCCCCTTCTAAGACAATAGGCACAGCACCATCATTATCATAAACTCAAAGAGAAAAAGAAAAAGAAGAAAGGCACTGTTTTCAATCACACATCATCGATCGTCTGCTTCACCCGAAAACAATGGTAGTGAAAACCAGAAGAAGCAATCAAATTAGTCACCACTGACACTTAGAACCAACTCTACAACATCCTCTCTTATCTCTATTTGCAAGGGAGAGGATGCAAAAAAAGAAATAAAGCAAAAGTCTTCTTCAAAAAGGGATGAAAAAAGAAAGAGAAAAAAGGAACTTGTACTGATTACAATGAAATACTAACTAGTAAACTCGTTACTACTACTGCTACCTAGTCATATAATAAAATCATTATGAATTGGAAAATTTGGATTTGACTTTGAGCATTTTCTGGTTATTATCCTCTACTCAAAATGCAGGACTTTGCGGCCACGGTGCATGCAAAGCACGCAAGTGATGATCTAGTCAAGAATAACCATTGCTTTCAAACTCAAGATTTTCTATTCCATCTAACATCATTTCTCTGTGGCGGCATTCCCTGCTACAGAAAGCTTTTTCTCCTCTGCGAAAACAACAACTCAATTCACTACCTTAAATAAGACCAATAAATAAATACATAGGAAGATCATAAAGTATTGTTCTTGTTGGGATATTTATTTATGAATAGAACATGGAAGGGTACATAAAAGGCTTTTAAGTTTTGTTGTCTTGTGGTTGAGAGAGTCACACAAGAAGGCAAATAAGATTAAAATTATTAATAATGCAAATTGCAAAGGGTTGGGATTAGAAAAGTTTGTGTACCTATAAATAAAGATGTCCTTTGTCTGGTCAAGATGTTTCTTGCAAGTGTAGCAGAAGCTGAGGAAATTCCCGGAGGTAGCAGCAGAGTGAGAGTTTTGTTTTGGGGGGAGAGAATAATATGTCTCCACCATAATGCAATTGTTGAATATGTGTGTGGCTTTTGGGATAGGTCCATGGGATATCACGCATGTATATTCCTCAGAAAGCTCCATCGCACTCCAAGACAGAACGCCACCACTTCTTGGAGAATCACAACAATCCTTTGAACAAATTCCTGACCCTGATGAGTTCTTTGAACCATTGGTTTTGGCGATTCCAAAATCATCCACACATGTTTGAAATTGAGACTCAAATGGTATTCTCACTCTAAGCAGAACATTTCCTTTCTTGGGTTCAGAATTGTGACAAATTGGGTTATCATCATCTTTGAGAGCACCAACAAGAGCAAGGCCAATACCCTTTGAATCAGGCTTGTCCCAGGAGGTTCTGTTTGGTGAGGAGGTTTTGTTTGGAAGGGTTGAAAATGGGTTTCCAAAGGCAAAAGGGGATAATGCTCTGGCATCAAGAATTGAAGTTGGGCTCCTTAAGGCCTCAGTTCCTGAAGAGAGACACTTGTTGGTGAAATCTCTGAATTTTGGTGACCCAAATAGAGAAGGAATAGTTTTAGCATAGTTTTGATTTGGAGAATTCTGGGTGCCGTGATCAGCCATCAAACCTGGCTTTGTCACTGCCCTTGATCTGTTCCTCAGCAGCATAAGTGAAATCAAAATGATCCCACAAGGAAAATTAACACCTAAACCAAGATCAACTCAAAATTAGAATAAAGGACTACTAATTAATATGGATGGTGAAAATGAAATATTTATGATGAAAAAAACTCACCCAAAATGGCTAATAGAGAGTGATGGCACTAACAAATAACAAAACCACTCTGACGGATGCAGGCTGCTATTTCCAAAAACACCAGCAAATTAAAGTGCAAAGGTCCTTTTTTTCCTGGTTATAACACTGAATAAGCCTAGCTAGGTAGCGTACTGGGAATGTTTCTTCTGTACTTGTAACTGTTTGTTACACACACGCTCACAAAACAACACACAAAAAACTGAAACTGAAAACTGTGGGGTTGAACAGAATAGCCTTCTCAATTGTCTTTTTTTGTCAGTTTTGATATTGAATGAGGAAAAGTAGTGAGATGCATGTGATTAGTAGCAGCTCTGCCATTGGATCTGTGTGGCGTTCAGAAAAGTAAGAGATCACGAAAAAAAAATAACAGTTTTGGATTTTGATGCTGTCTCCGAGAAAACGCATCATCCCAAAAATGAACTCTTAAGGCTTTGTTTGGTTTTGGTTACCAAGCACATGCAATTCCTGCCTCCTTCTCTCCATCACTTATTCCTTATAAGTCTTTTTTCTGATTTTTTTTTTTTCTGTTTTAATGGTGCAAAGTGTGGGAGTTTAAATAAAGAGCATTGGGTTTTGAGCAATCAATAAGAGAAGAAAAAAGAGGGAAGCTTTGGAGAGAGAGAGAGAGTCGTGTTTGGATTCATATGCCAGTTCACGAGTTAAATGAAGGAGAAGCAATTAAGCAAAGGAGTCGTGTGCATGAAAATCAAACGTTATTACTTTATATGTTAAAATATGTTTTTGTCTTCATGTGTATTATGTGATATTTATTTCTAATTTGACTGAACAAAAACTGTTTTCAACTTAATTTTTTTAAAAGCAATTTTATCTTCCTCATGGAGTATTATTTTAACATCGTTAGTCAAAGTTATAATATATATAGAATAAATTACACTAATTTTCTTGAGGCTTCATCCAAATTTTCCAGCTATTATTTTTCCTACTCATACACTAATCTGTTAATTATTTAAAAAATATTATATTGACACTTTTAATATTATTAACTATTTAAAAAATATTAAACCATACACTCTTATAAAGAAGATTACTGTAAAGTAAATAAAAAAAAACCAAGGAAGTTGTGTGCAATCTCAATAAATCACAATTTGTCTTAGTATATATTAAATTTCAGAATACAAAATAATATTTTTAATTTTTATGTTTGACTATCATATTAATACTATTACATTTTACAGTAAAATCATATTAATTTCTTAAAAGTATGGTGTTTAACAACAATAAATGATGATATTGAATCTGGAATTAATCATACTGTAGATATTGAATTAAAATATTCTTACAAAAACTAAATGAAAAATTATTATTATTATTATTATTATTATTATATATATATATATATATATATATAAAAGGGAGAAAATGATACTGAATTAGGTCCTTCACACTAATATTATGATAATAAAAAATATATAATGATAAAAGTTATATGTAAATGCATTTTATAATTATATCATGGGTTTTATTAAAGATTAAAATGAAAATATTATTCATATCTTTGGCTTTTTTTAACTTTACTTTTACTTTTATATTTTATTAAAAAGGAAAGAGAATGAAAAACAAAGATACATGTAATATGAGTAATGATATTGTATCCTCCTGGTCTTATGTTGACCTTGTATTAGAGTCATTGACTAACTCTCTGTCTAGGGTGGACCGTTAGAACAACAAAGGTCAATTCCAAAGTCAAGTCAACATTACTGGTCTAGCTGACTATAACGGTCTAGAGTGTCTATTTGGAGATATATGTAACGACTAGAGGGATGGAAAAAAAACCCCAAAACCGTTATATATAACCTAACATATTTGGTAACAAGTAAGGTAACAACTAGGGGATATGGGAAAATTCCAAAGCCTCGTCAACATTATAATTGGTAGTATTGGTTGTAGAGTAAATGGATCAGACCCAATCCACAAATCTGTCCAATCCAATTAGATGTTCATGGGTTGGTTTGAGTGAGTGGATTCGATCATCCTAATTTAATGAAAACTATTATAATTAGATTGGGTGGAGGATTGGAGTTTTGTATCTAACCAAAACCCAATCCATTTCAATTCAATGCAGCATTATGTTATGTTTTATGATTATGATTGGCTTGGGAATTTTAAGTTGTAAAATAATGTTATGTTTATGATTATTGAATTCTAATTGATTATTATTTATCATATGAACAATATTTTTCTCATTTTTATCAAATAAAATATCTTACTATTTTTTAAAAAAAAAATCCCGTACTTAAGGTGACAATTTTTCAATAACTCAACCGATAACTAATCTAATTAAAGTTGGATTGGGTTAAAAAAAAAAACTAAATCCAATTCAATTAAGTTTAATGAGATTAAATTAAAAGATAGACAAAACTTGATTTAATCCGAACCACTCATATCTTTAATAATGGATCTAACTACCTAGGATGGCCTAGGGTGTGGAGATCCGGGTAACGGCTAGGTGGAGGATATGGAAAAATCACTTCCAAGAATACCAGGGAAGGGGGAACATCAGACACAAAAAGGATATATTTCAAAGAATACAACAATGAAGGTAGGCTACATTGAATATTTATGACTAGGTCTTCTAAACTTTAAAGAAATTAAAGCCTGTAGCGGCACAAATGTTTATAGAAATCTTTATATATATTAAATGATCTATTAATATTTTTGTCACATTATATTATATTTTTTTCTCTCTCTTTCGCCAATCTTTTTGCGAAACAATAATTTAGATAAAAAAAATATTTTATTCTTATTAAATGATTATCAATTATTTAAAAATAAATGTGCTAATTGTTCCAAATTTGTAGGATCATAAATATGAATAATGTTATTTAATATATTTTTTCTTGCATTATTAGGACTTAAATATTGCTTCCATTTTAAATCTGACCTTTTTCATTTTCTTTTAAATGCAATTTCTCTCTCCATCCAATAGTGTCGATAAACAGGCTGATTTTTGTCCTTTTTGAAAATTTAAATCCTCTCTTTGCTGATGGAAGGTATTTTGTCTATACTCTCATGCACAGTGTCTCAGCACAAGGAAACGGACACAACAGCTAATCTTATCAATTTATTTTATAAGTTTGAATTGAGGATTAGTTAATATTCATAGATCTATATTATATGTGTGTGAGTAAAAAGTTCTAAACATCCTATAAATGTTCCACTTTTGATAATTAAAAAAAAAATCTTATAATAGTGTAAAATATTCATCAATTAGAAGTTAGAACATTGAGTATTAGTCCTTGGTAGGTAAGTATCATTGCGGATGAATCTTTATTTACAATTCTTACCAAACAATAAAATAAAAGCCAGCACAAGTTAAATTTAAAAAGAAAAAAATAAAGCACAGCACGCAAATTAAACTTAAAACTTAGGTCAACCAACCTGTTGTATCTTGTTCTTTATATATTCCTAAACAGAAGTATACGAAAATTGTCATAATTGAGTGCATAGTTAATAGTTGCTTCATAAATCATAAGATAAAAAAATAACGCCGATAAAGTTGAATTGAATTATACATCAACGAAGCCCAAGGAAGTAGTTTTGGTGCGTAATGGCTAAGCCAGTTGATTGAGTTAATCATTTAACTAAGAGTTTAATTTAATATAATATATTTTGCATTTAGATTAAATAAATAAATCAATGATGTAACGTATAAAACGAGACACAAGGCAGCAACAGAGAGAGACGTAGACTGCATAATGCATATTGCTTATCCTCGTGGGATGGGACCCACTAATGAAACCTACCTGTCCCACGTAACGTACTTCGATTATCCGTTGGCTCAAGGTGGGCTCATCCAAAGAGGGGTGTCTTTTTCTATGCTTTCCTGGGCCCACTTTCTCCTTACTGGGCCGTGTACCCAGTAGTATAAATAAAGACAAAAATATATTTTGTAGCAAAAATGAAGAGTTATTTTTTCTTATTTTATAATTTTTTTTTATTTCCATATTTTCTATTTTGTTTAATTTTTTTCAATTTTAAACATTTTATTATGAAATAATTTTTTAATAATATTGTTTTTTGAGTTGTAGCATTCGTAATCGATTGCAGAGGCATCTAATAATTTAAAATTTGAAGTGGCAAACAACGAAATGACATAGCAACCATTTTTTCTTGTGTGGATTAGAATTTGGCCTAAGCAACTAAAATACTATATGAGCAGCAGTCCACGTGGTTGTGTTTGCAAGAGAAGATTTGTCAACTTAATTGACCCCCAAGTCGATCTATTCATGTGAAAAGGGCTTCAACATCACTTACCACCTCATGCGTTAAGGTTGAGATTCAACTTGATATTTTACAGATTTTCGACGCCAATTTTATCTAACACAGACTAAAGTAAACAATTTTTTCTCTCATGTACCAAAAACAAAAAAATTAAACATAATTTTGACGGCTAAATATTTACTTAGTTTACAGCTGAAATTACTGTGTCACGTGTTCTAATGTAATTTAATAGATTAAAATAAAATAAAAATTATAACCCTTTTATAGAAGTACTTTTTATCTCAGAAGTACCTTTCCAACTTCATTTCAATTCCAACATGCACTAAATTTATTGGAATGATTATTGAGGTTCTAAATTGATATGCATCTAGACATGAATTATTAATTGATTTCAAAATGTTTCATTGAATGACAAACACTACAAAAAAGAAAAATAAAAAAAATTGTCATATACTAACACTTAGGCATTAACTGATTAACATGACATTTATCTAACATATATTATTATTATTATTATCATCATGTATGGGTCTACATTAACAATATGTTACATCTTATTAATAAATAGTTTTATTAGTATAAAAATCAATATATATGTTATTGATACATTATATATATTATTAATACAATACATTATATCATTCTTATTATAAATTTCACAATAATTATACTAACAATTTATTAATGTTAAATACCATATTAAGAAAAAAAATTGAAATTTAATGCCTAATATTTTCTTCAATATATAACATTTCTTTTAGTAAAACTTAGTGCCCCGTGTAATTTTGAAGGACCAGTTCGAACAATATTTAGCCGAAAATCTAATTATAATCTTGAATAGAAACTAACATAATAATATCAATATAAAAAACACGATGTGCAAAACCACAAAAAGGAAAATCAATGTAATAAAAACTGATAAATGTGCAACAATTAAATTAAATATAAAACAGATAATGAATTCAACCTGTAGTTTACCGAGCATATCTGTTAGCAAATTATGATATACAGGCTATGGCCTTTGTTTAATAAAATTGCCATATCTTTACCCCCCCTCCAAAAAAAACACTGATAAAAGAGTGATGAATGAATCTAGTTGATAATCATTAATTATAGTTAGAAGGGGTGTAAGATGTATTTAGAATATCTTTACGTGATACTTATACCCTCCTTATTATAGTAAACAAGGGTAGTTAAACAACCCGGTATCGGATGAGATGTTTTAATTACAAGGATACTACTTTTGCTTTAAGAACTTATACATGTATACTATCTTTATTTATAATTTATGATGACAAATAATGCAAGAATTATATGTAAAATATAGTATATGTCTATAACTTTTCAAATAAAAGAAGTGTACTAGCTAATAATTAATACCCGTGTAACTCAAATAATGTATTCTTTATGTAACTTTAGGGATTGAAACTGCCCCTTATATATACAGCACAATGTTTGGTTTTTATTTGTCGTGGTAGATTTAGTTTGATAACAATTGTGGGTAGGAAAGTATGTCACGTTTCGTGTTATTGGTAGATTTAACAAGATTTTAGTGACAGATTGTTCAAGCTTAAAAAATAATTTTATAATATTCCTTTTATAGTCTAATTTTGTAATATATTTTAAAGTTTACAATATTTATTTTACTAAAATCTGTTGATTTTTTTTTAGATTTTCAAGTTTTAATTTCTTTTAATTAAAAACAATTTCTATTTTTTTCCTAAACTACATAAACGACGACTGTTCAACATTTTCTATTTCCCTGTTTTCACAACACCACGAGGACAAATAAAACGTGGAGAAAGAGTAGTGTGGAAATTGCATACTGAAATACTTGGCTTGTTTTTTGAATAATTGGATAACATTAATAACATGGGATGTTTGGGTCATATACTGCATTCGATCCCAAAATTATACAAAGAGACAAATGGGTAAAAAAAATAAATTGGGGTGGTCGGTTTAATTTTCATTACGAAGGAAGGAAGAAAGAAAGTTTCAATTTTCTAATCCAGGAAATCTAATCTAGCAAGTGGTGAGAGGAAACCAGGTGATCCCTCTAATAGTGTTGTTTGGTACAGTACACAAGAAGACTCATTTACACAAATGTGTTTGCATGCCAAAATTGGAATTAATATAAACCAAATAATAAAAATTATATAGACGGAAAGTAACATGTAAGTGTGTAAAAGCATTAATTTTTTCCATATTGAGCACAAAGTGAAAATTATTAACAGGTTCTGAAATTGATTTATTTCCATTCTTAAAATTAAGAGTTCCTCGACCTATATATTAACAATGAGACAAAGTGCCTAACTAACAAGCACCATTACCGTTTGCGATGAAAATCCAAAGGGAGGGCAACGACCATATATATTAGGCCAAAGAATCGGCATTAACTATTACATTTCCTATAATTTTTATTTTAAAAAAGAAAACTCTGGGATAGATGCTAATAGATAGGTAGTATTAAAGATTTATTTTTACTATATTATAAGTATGAAATATACATTATTTTTATGATTTTGTGAACGACTAATATCAAAAAATATGATTAAGTAACTTTAAATTATGCTCTATTACTTTTCATACACAAAGTTTAAATTTTTGTTATTCCGTGAGAAATCTGAACTCAATTTCATTCAAATAGTGGTGATCGATCCAAAAAGATGAAATAGAACAAAATTTATTTTTTTGTTCTATTGTTTATAATTTTAAAATCTGTTTTATTCTTTATTTAATGCACAAAATAGAAGATGTTTTAGTTCCATTTCGTTATAATACCCTCCTCAAGTATTACCATGTAGTGTTAAAACGAGTCTCGTGTCTATAAGACGGCTAAAATAATTAATAATCCAAAAATTAAAAAATATGTATTAAATTAACAAAACCAAAGAGATTACAATCAAATTTTCCAATTCAAATCGTATATGTATGAATAAGGAAAGAAAATGTAAGCATGTAAATAAATACAAAGAGCTCGCAAGACAGGGCACCTAAACTCCTATATAGTATGGTGGGTTGAATTGTTACCTTTGTCTAGCTAGAAGAGTTCGACCATAGTGATGGAGCAATCACATAATAATTAAGTTAGCAACAAAACCTCCAAAGAGTATGGTAGAGTGCCACCACTACGTACATTGATCTTAATCCATGCCAAATATGGAGTAGGGATCCAAAGCAACGTGAACAATTGGAAATAGAACTGCATTGCGCAACAGACTCTGGCAATGACCTAGTCAAAACCCAAGTGTTTGATCTTGATGATGAAGAACGTGACACAATCATGTGAAGTATAAAAGTCAATTAATGCATCTTGTTTCGCCTAGATCACAAAGACATAGCTATGGTTGTATTATATTTGAGGTTAACCTTCAGTGTGAAAAAACTCTAGCATTTCAAGAGGGCTCACAAAGCTATACATAGATGCTAAATAACATCGGTAATGGATCAATTGAAAACTTACACGAATCAATAGCATCACAACTTACACGAAGCAAAGAAACGTCATCCGTGAATTTTTCTTCCATAGCATCACAACTTAATTATAAATGATTTACACGAATCAATTATGAACAACCGTACAAGGAATATGATATTACACCTTAACTAAAAACTTTAATTATCAATCTTTTGATAATTTATATATGCTTAACTTTTTTGTTTTTATTTGATGTGAATTTCAGATCATACTTATACTCAAATATAAAGATTAGTTTTACTTTTTTTCCGTTTTCTTTTGTTTTGCTCTTTTTTATCTCTAGTTACCAAAAAGAATTTAAGAGGATTCAGATCCTTATTATATATATTTTTGGAAGATAAACTTTATCTATAATTAAATAAATGAGCAATTACCCATGATGTACGTATATACGCCAAACGAATTGAATGAATGAATTTCATCGTTGCATATTTACATTTTTGTTGTTTTTTGTGTATGATTTTATCTACATTTTTAATTAATCTGATATGACATAATATTTCAATCAGCTTCATATTACTCTTTTTTTTTTTTGGCAGAGCTTCATATTACTCTTAAAATGCATAAATGTTATCACTCTTCCAGATTTCATATTTGTTTGGTATTATGCAGTGTATATTGAAAATGGTTTTGTTAATCATTCATTTAAAAAATTATATTTAAGAAATTATTGAAAAATTATGATAATTGATGATATTAAGTGTTATATTTTTATAACTTTTAGTTTATTTATTATCATTAAAGTAATAATTAATAAAATCAGATTGAAAATTATATACTGGTACAAGAATATAACCAAAAAAAAATACAACTCTTTAATTAATTTGTTTGATTTTTGTGCATGTAAATAATTTGTTTTAGCCAGGTGCTTTAAGTATCAATTTCGCTCAACTTTTTTGGTCTGAATATTTCTGTTTGTATAAAATTACAAATATCTTTTTTGACTTTATACATATGTATACGCCAATTTTATTTTCTAAAATGAGCAGAGTCGTATCACTTTACGCATCTCGTGTCATCTCATGTCTCTCTTTCTCTGCTTCCATTCGATTGTTTCTCATTTGCTCTTTGTAGTAAAGATCAGAGAGCCACGTCCGCATCTACCAAACAATTATTCAATGCAGTAGTTCTCCATCAACAAAACCATTATAACTTAAAATAATCAAATATTAGAAGAGTATAAATGGTGCTGTTTCTCCGAGGCTTAGTTATTATGGTGGTGGTTAATGATTGAGACCCAATTAATAAATGATTTTGTTAATTGATTTTAACTTTTAAGTATTTTTTTTTACCAACTTTTAAGTAATTAAAAAGTGAAAGATTTTGATTAAAAAACTTACTATATTTAAAATATAAAAGAAGAATAAATCTTTTATTTTTAATATTTTTTCTTTTAATTACTTAAAATCAACTTTATGAATTATGATATATCATCTCCATGCCAATTTATCATGTCAGAAAATAGCAGCCACATCAATTATACATATTATATATTGAGTTTCTAACTTCATTATGAATGATGTTTTTCTTTATACACAGTTGCTTGTATCTAAAAGACTAAAACTTTTAGTTTCTCTTTTTTGGTGTGTGAAACTGTTAGTGTAATAACAGTGGCAACGTGCCATCTCTATCAGTTTAGAGTAGCAAATGACTGGAGTTGCTTTGGTTGAGCCAATTGATTGCATCAATCCAATCATTTTGATCGTTATTTATTTTTTCACCTTGGTGCTGATGTGTTGATATATGATAGATATGATGAAATGGGGCCAGCATACGACATTGATGGAACAATCTTGTTTACAAAGCCAAAAACTCATTGACTATGGGGAATAAACTCATTTACCGGAAAAATAAGAAAATAAAGATATTAATGTGAATAAAAATGTGATCATGACAAGTCCTAAAGAAGTTTTGATGAAGAAATTTTGATAAAGACAAATCACTATAATGGACAACAAGATATAAATTAAGAAGACTTATTTATATAGTTCAAGGATTTCTATAATTGTTTATCTACTGAATCTTGAGGATGTCTTTAGAGTGTTAGGTCATTATTCATTCAACTCAATAAATATAATATATTGAATCTTAATTAAAACAAGTTAAAATTAGAGTTAGGAAATTTAAAATTAATCAAACGCATAAAATGTGCAAATTCATTTCGGTTGATTGTGTTAAATGTTCTTACTAACTGATTTGATTATTAGAACAAGTTATAGGTCTTTAAAAAAATTGAAGTTTAAAATTGAGTATTAAAACTTGGACTTTAAAAAATTTTCAAGTTAATACTATAGTAATAGATTATGAAAGTTATGTAATAGATTAAATTGTCTTTTTAGAAAATTAGAACATAATAATTGATTACATGAACGACTTAATCAATAACGTAAAAAAATATGTACTTTCAAAGATTTTACATTATTTTGTGTTTTAATCGATTATGTCATTTGTAGATGAAATTAAGTAAAATGAAAAACATATGTACTTTCTGAGTTATTTAACAATTACAAGACTACGCAATAACAAAAATAAACTGTTTTTCTGAGTTATTTAAGAGTTTAACATATGTATTTTCTTACACCAAATAAATAACTCATCTCTTACTCTAGCCTAGAATATAAGTCAAAGCAACACAATTACAACAAATATTACTGAGATCATCACTGATCATGGACTCTAAGATCAATATTTTTTAAGTATTGTGGAAAGAAAGTGTGCTCTCGAGTTGAAAATTTGGGCCACAAGATTAAGATATATATCTATAATAGTGTTTGGAATCCTACACGGTTCTACGTAAAAGCAGTTAGAGATCTTTGTTTTGACTTTAAGGAGTTGTTTGAAGAGAGAAAATTATTATTCAAGAAGAAATTTTAAAAAATTGATGTGGATCTCACACCTTTTTCTTTCTACTTTAATTCAAATATATTTTTCTTAATTTTCTTTTATTTTTTTCTCTTTCACACAACCAACCAACCCATAAATTGATTTTCTTCTACATCAATTCTTTAAATTATTACTTTTTATTTAAATATATAGAAGTTTATAATGAATTTGAGATATTAAATGACTTTTTTTTTTTTATAGAAAAAGACATATTGGACATCAAAAAGAGGATTAACATCCCAATTAAGTTGACACCTTAGACCCCAAAAATCTTTTGCCACATCTGGATCCAATATTATTGATAGAAGAAGGATTAACAAAAAGACTAGGGAAATTAGGCCCAAACCCAAGTCAAAGATTGTAAAATTTATACTAAGGAAGCCCATTAAAATTGCAGACAGTAGAGTAAAAAGAGGGGACACATCGTCCCACCAAAAAGATTGGCGGTTAGACACACCCAGGGGATATGAAATAATTTTAAAAACTTATAAATTAAAAATAAGTAGAATTTTAAATGTTTTATAAGACATAAAATTAAGGTTTGGATAATAAATAAGTAATTTTTTTATTTTAAATGAATTTAATAGTTTTATTTTTTACTAAAAAAGTTTAAAATAATTTAATCAATCATTTTATAAAGATTTAAATAGGAAATAAAAACTTGAAGGTTTTAAACAGAAAAAATTAAAAAAAAAAAATATTTTTTTGCTTAATTTTTAAAAATAAGAATTGATTGACAAAAATACCTAGACGAGGATAGAAGATTTCTCACAAGTACCATAAAAAATATGTGAATAATAGGCTTAATTGTACTTTCAGTATTTATATTATTATCATTGAAATTCAAATTTGGTTTCTCAATTTTTTTTAAAGATATTTATTTCTTTTCACTATTTAATTGTGTAATTATAATCTATTCATTAACTTGAATTCTAATATTTAATAAAAATGTTAACATAATAACATAGTAGAGTTTCACCCAGTATTTTTGTCAAATAAGTTAACTAATGAATTAAAAATAGAGATTAAATTAGAAAATAAAAAATGAAGTACCAAATTCAAATTTGGCCAATAGTAATGGAAACAAAAACACAATTAAACCTAAAAATATAATTTAATAACTCTGTAGACATTGAATCACCGGACACTTGCATGGAGTTTACAAGATTCAGGGCTGGATGTAAGTAATTTAAAAGTATTGTCAATTGCACGCAACTACAAGCGCATAAAGTTCAACGAAAGAAACACGCGCACACAAGAAACCAATTTGCCTCAAGTTTTCGCAGGATTATAAGGACTTATAGATGTCATGGTATCGTTAATGTAATTTTACTACACTGCACTCAATGAATCACAATTACATGTTAAGGACAATTTAAAAAGACCGAGCACAAAATTGATGGCGATCTGGTTTTAATATTTCAGATGCACAGATTATCACAAAATAAATGGATTGTCAAAATAGTCTTAGGAAACTTGTGATCAAGAAAACCGTGCTAAGCTGCTTCATATATTAATAAAACAAAAATAAATAAAGTGATAACTAGCCCTTTAGTTTTCTATCATTTCTGCTTTTCTTCCTATATTCTCTATTCTCTGAAGGGTATTGTTTTTTTATCAATAGGTTGCACATTGCTGTTTTGACAGCTTCAGCTGTTGCTAGAAAAGCACTGTCATCAACGGATGCAGATCCTTGCAGCGTTTCTAGTAGTTTTTCTCCCCCGGGTATGTTATCATCTCCCGGAACAACTGGCTCTTGCTCAACATCAATACCAGAAATTACTCGCACACGAGCCAAAGAGAGATAATTACAACCAGGTAGACCAGAGACACCTGTAACCATCCACAATTTCCTTATAGAGGGGCTGCTCCCCAAGCAGGTAGGGACAAAGGCCTCTCCAGCAACAGAAACCACCTGCAGTGTTCCGGCCATTTTAAATGCACTTAAGAGACAAATCTTTTCCTTCTTATATATCAGCAGTTAGCTTTGCTTTCATAACAATAACACAAATAGAAATTTAACGGAGCTATGAGGTTGGGGAAGGGAGAGGAGAGAGGTGACGGGTTTGAATCCTCCCATTGACATTTCTAACAAAACTAACAAACTCACCTTTGCTGATAAAAAAAAAATCTAACTTCACACAAGAAAAATAGAAACAGACCAAAAATAAATTGTCCATAATAATGCAAGTTAATGGTCATTTCCAGCATGTGTAACAGCCATTACCTTGGCAAAAGAAAGAGTTTGTGCACAAACATTGCAACTCAGCAATACTATTCCTTGCAAGCTACAGAGTATCAAATAAAACTCATCAGTAAACCAAAACATAATTCTGCCGAAGAGAAATGTGACAGAATGCTATAGTGAGAGAATTACCTCTGAATGGCCACTGCAACAATCAAACCATCCAGGACAGTGCATAAATCAATAACAGCATGGCCATGCTCCTCTGCTTTACCATTAGACTCTAAAAGCCCTGCCTTTGGAAACAGAGAATCAAGAACAATAAAGTAAAAAAACAAGTGCAACAGCAAAAAGAGGTAAAAAACATAACTTTATTGGAATCACTAGAATTTATTTTATTTATGTGAACAAGAATTGACTATACAATAATAATTTTAAAATGCTTTATAGTGAAGATAGAGAAAATTATACAACTCTGAGCCTCAGATAAATATAAAGAAATACCTTGATTGCAACCTCACAAGTATCTAGAAGTGCTCCAGAGTCAATATTCCACAATCGAACCTGCAAAAAGCAATTCACATTACTTTCATCTAAAAGAGAATCATAAAGAAAATAAGCAGGGATGTTGAATAAATTACTAACTGTGGAATCACCACTGCCAGAGAGAAGAAGGCCTTGAGGGCATTCCTGAGCCTGAATGAAGGCAAGGCAGGAAACAAACCTGCAAATAGATTCATTTTATTCATCTACAAGCAGTAAGAAAGCATTTGTTTAAGCAAAAAAACATGTCAACTTCACTAATATTTTCTAGAAGAAAATATCTGAAGTTATAAAATTCTTATAAGATGACCTCAAGTACTCAAAATAGACCATACCGAAAAGGACTGAGGTAGTGTTTGGTTTAAATCCCCTTGAGTGAATTTGAGATGAAAGTTTTAAAAATTAATGTGGATCCACACCTCTACACTCTACTTTAATTCAAATATTTCACCCTTTTTCATCTCTTTTTACTTTCACACTTCTTTCATTCTTTTAAACCAAACACAGGCTTAGTATTGTATAATACTTAAATTGAATGAATTACCAATTACGTAGTGTACTCAGTATCCGCACTTACGAAAAGCTGCTATTGTCACTCAGTCATTGAAAGTCATCAAATTCGACAATAATAGAAGCAACTCTTACTCTGTATGACCGAGACAGAAACTTTGTATCTGGTGAGCTCCATTTAAGGGCTTCTGGGGAAAATTAGTAACCTGTGATGTGCATATAATGATTTTAATCATATAATTATTGGAGAGAAACAAAAAGGAGCCATAACACACAAGATTTGAAATGTTAGCTTACGCGAATTTTGAAATCACGATCGGCGCTTAAAATAAAACGACCATCCGGTGAAAATTCCTGCACCAGACAATCACGTAATAAGGAAAAAATAACTTAATTCGAAAAAGAAAAAAAAAAACAATAACAAGTTATGTGACTCACCAAGCTAGTGATGATACTGCAATAGTGAGAAAGAAGCGGTGCCGGTTTCTTATCGTGTAACGGAGGATCAACATCCACAACCCAAACAACGCCGAATTTGTCGGCGAAGCACACGAATGTTCCGTCGTTGCTAATTGCAACTGCAGTAACTCTCTTCTCGGAGGACCTAATTTCATCAGAGGAAGAAGGAACTAAATTATTGAATTGGAAGAGTGAATGTAACGTGTGTGTGCGTGTGTGTGAGAGAGAGAGAGAGGTTATTATTACACGGTGGTGATGCAACGCCAGGACTGTGTTGACCAGACCTTGACTGTTTTATCGTCACCGGCGGACACGAATAGTTTTCCTTTGGCGCCGAAGCGAATGGCTCTGATGTTGTTCTTATGGAGCGGGGCGCAATCAGAATCGTCGGTTAAAGAAGCTGCAGAACCGCTACTGTGGGTTTATCAGCATAATATAACTGGGTTGACGTGAGAGAGATGAAGTTCCTTACAGGAGGTCGAAGACGCGGAGGTGCGGGCCCACAGCGACGGCGACGGAGGATTGGTCGGGGTGAACGGCGATTAAGGCCGGAGCGACTTCGGTGTCGTTCTTGGATTCGGATTCCATGCTCATGCTGCCACTCAGAAACTAACCTCCGTCTTAGGATTTGCCGCTTCTCATACACTAATTCTTCTGACCCCAAAAACTCAAAAACTAGAAAAATTAATTAATTATCATTTGATTAAATTAATTTTTTAGTCGTTTAATTTATTTTTTATATTTAATTTGGTATTCTAATTTGTATGGGTTCAATTTAGTTTTTTAATTTTTTTTAAATCATCTCACTTTGAATCTAAATAGTAAGAAATCATATTCTGAGATGATTCAAAAATGTCATTGAATGATTTTAAACAGTCAAAAATGTATATTTTTTAAAAAAAATTGAATCAATTTTAAAAATTAGAGGAACAAATTAAACAAAAAAAATTAAAGAACCAAATTAAACCTAAATAATAAATTAGATGACTAAAAGACTAATTTAACCTTGTTATTTTTATGTTTGCATATGTGAACTTGATTATAGGATTAAATCACAACCAACTAGATGTTGTTAGTCGAATGGTATTAGACTTGATCTCTTTAAATGGTCTCAGGTCTAAGTTATGTGGATGCAGAAAAAAATCACTGAAAATTAGTTAGATTCTCCGACGAAAATTAATCATATAAATAAAATTGATATATACTCCTTATTGGTAATATAGTTATCAAAAAATACTATCAAACCAGATAGGTAAACTTACATGAAATTATTCTAATTTAATTCATTATCACAAGTTATAATCTTGAACATATAATTACATTAATTAATCAGAGTAATCTTTATCATATATAATAATTTTATTTGACTCAAGTAAAATTTTTTTTTATCAGTGTTAATTCTAAGTTTGTGTTAGGAGAAGGAATTAAATTCATGACTTTTTTTTTTACCACCTACTTAATCTTATATTTTTTAGAAAAATTATTTTTGATGGAAAATAATAATTTATATATATATAAAGGTTTACCTTAAAAAGAAGTGACGATATTATATAACAGAAGTTCACATTTCAATTGCCGTATAAAAAATGTCTTGGTTATATCCTAGATAAATTTTAGGCACTTAATGATATCTTGGTTGACGTAATAAAAGTGGCCATTGACACACAAAAAAAAAAATAGTGGGCATGTATATAATTGGAAAAGGAGGAGAAACTTTTAATTATTTATAGAGGAAAAATAAAATGCATCACTTATATTGTGTCGTTCAATATGTAACAAACTAATTTTGTTAAACTATTACTGGGGTCTCCCATTTTAATAGCATTTTTAATGTTACAATTCAGATACGATACAATAAAAGAGATACCTTTCGTTGTGCATGTATCGTTTCCCCATTCGTAGAAATTCTCTCATGTTCCTAATAAAATTAAGGAAAGAAACATGGAACATTTTCCAAGTCAAGTAAAGAAAGAGAGACCAATATTTAAAAAATTACAAAAATTCTCTTAAAATTCCATGTTATTATCAGGGACAGAAGATGGTAACTTTCAATCCATGCATGTAAACCCTACCTCACTGCTATCCTCTTTCTCTCCAGCTAGCATTTTACTTTCAGAAGGTTAAAAGATTGTAAATTGCAGGGAAGGGGGGTGATTACATGTATATTTATTTATTTATATTGATAGACTATTATCATGTGTTGCATAAAGTGAAAGAAAGAGTGCTCCTTCAATCGTGTTCTTGGGTTTCATATCAATAATAAATTGATTTTTCTGATTTCTCCATATTTGTCAAATTTTCTCTAATCTAAAATTCTCTAACACTATGTTTGGTGGAAACGATTTTGAGAGGAGGGATACAGACCGAGAGATGATCTAAGGTGAAATTAATCTGAGTTTACTGAGCCTCACAATTAGAAATTTTGTCCAAGGCAAAGGAAAGAAGTGCACATATTTATGTTTGTGTCATTTTGTCTGTTTTGTAAAGCTATACCCACATTTGCTATAAAAAAAAAGACATCAATAAATTTTTCTTAGGATAATATTGATATAAAATAATCTTTATTAGAAGTAGTAATTAATTTTTACTGAGATTGTGAGTGTACATAACTAATATTTCCTTTCTAATAAAATTTATTTCATACTGGACAATTAAAATTAAAAAACACGTGTCACTATTTCTTATGTCAATTATTGATCATATCAATATCGATATAACTATTTTTATAATTTTCTAATTTTTTTTTTACTTTCTCACATAATTCTCTTGAATAGTTGTACCAAACAACTTAGCATTGAACACCCTACTTTATTTTCACTTCATTTATCTTTTCTTCAATTATTCTTTTTCGTTTTCATCCACTCTATTCTAATATTCACAACCAAATATAACATTATAAAATGGTAAAGTTTTTTGTAAAATAAACCCCTCTTCTTAATGGAAACATTGAAAATAAAAACAATCAAATTTCAGTGATAAAAAAACACAAGCTAGAAAGAAAAAAAAAGGAACACGGTAGGAGCTGACACCTTCATTCATTTTGGACAGTTCTATTATAAAGCTGGATTAAATGACAAGATTATGAACTTCACCGAGCATAATCCCTCTCACCTATCTTTGCAAATTTTGTTTGATTCACAATTTTGATTTCCCTATAATTCTTCCATTTTAAAAGAGAAACATTTAATTCTCTACTTTAAAAATTTATAATATTGATTAAATTCTCAATTTTACCTAAATTTTATTTCTTTTATTTTGGTCCAATTGAATCATAAACACAACATGTTCATTTTAGATATTATCAAAGAAAGATTTAATTAATTATAAAGTAAGAAATAAAATGCAAGAAAAATTAAATATTAAACCAAAATTATGAATTATTTAAAATACGGGACTAAAATTATAAATTTTTTAAAATATGAAAATCAATCAAATGTTTGTAATTTGAAATGAGAGATCAAAATTACAGATTTTTTTTAAATATGAGAACCAAATATCTCAATTTTAAAAGACAAAAATTACAGATTATATAAAATAAAGGAACCAAAATTACATTTAAACCAAGAAAATAAATAGATGAATAGCTAAATAAAGTTGATTTTTCCTGGCAAAGTGATAAATTTTCAAGGTGGGAATAGGAATAGCACCAATTTGTTGGCTTGTTAGTGGTGATCCTTAACTGTTTAGCTACAAACAGAACAGATACGGAAACTCACCTCGTTACCGCATGTGATCAGCTTAAAAACAAGGACAGATATTATGGCTTACATACAAAACAGGTAAGCCATTGAACAACCGATTCTTTGTCTAGCTGAAGGGACGCAAATCAGCGAGCACAAATTACACTAGAACCTAGAAAGTGAAAACCTAAATTCTCAGCAGCGTACAACCAAGAATAGTACCATGACACCGTGTCATCCGAGCTGCTTGGCGCCAAGTTGGTCTCTCACTTCCAAGTGTGAGAACATCAACTTCGGATAATGGCTTAATGTCCCAATTCCATCTATCTGGTCCAATGAAGCCTCCAATCACGTATAAGTCATCACCTAGTCCAGTCATTGCAAAGCCAATTCTCTTTCGAAACTCAGATGCTGAACCTACAACCTTTCTCACTTCTTTGTCCTGCTTGAAGATTAATCCATGGCTCATCACATAAAGTGCATCACCGACAACTGCCATCTGACCTTGGAGCCACACACATTCCTCGACAGTCCACCCGGGCCCTGCATTGTCTAAAACTTGCACTGTTGACATATCCTTGTGCAGCACATGCACCTTTCCACCAATCACTACTCCTGAACAGGCCGAATTATGAGTGCGATGAAGATCAGGCATTGGAATCCAAATATCCTTGTCAGGATCATACATTTCTGATTGAGATATTGATTTTCTGCAGCTAGTGAAGCCCCCAGCCACAACAATTTTTCCATTCAAAACACAGCATGCAAACATAGAACGGGGAACGAGCATTGATGCACGAGAGGCCCACTCCCGGGCTACAGGGTCATATGACCAAACTTCATCTGTTGCAAAACAACCATCTTGGTCACCAGTCAAAGGATCAACAGCATCACTTCCACCACCAATCACAAACAACTTTCCAGCAGTAGAAACAGCGCCAAAGTTGGAAAGGTGCCTGATCTTTGAGGGAAGAACAGGAAGTGTAATCCAGAGATCTTGCATAGGGTCATACAGCTGCCATAAGTTCTCTGGATCAAAAGCACAGACACATAACAGATCCTCAGTCGAACCAACCTCCTGCCGAGCTTTAAATAGTTCAGGGCTACAAATAGCTGCTTGCCAAGATCGAGAGACAAGCTCTAACACTGGGTGGAGGTAGAAGGGAACACGTGCAAGGCACCTAATTGCAACAGCGTCAGGAAGTCCTTCGATCAGTCCAGACATTATAAATTTATAACTGCTGTTTCATCTATTTCTGATAACTCTCCACCACTGACTTACTGTTATTATAGAAGGTGCACCTGCAATCACAATATTTATCCATTAATGTAAACTGATACTTTAAAATTCAAATTCAATGTGTTAGATACAGTACTAATTTGAAAGACATGGTAGACTTCGAATGAAATTCAAATTCAATTTAGAAATTTGAATGAAATCTTCTGTTGTGTAAATGAAACATCAGCAAGAATAACAACAAAAACAGTGCATTTGAATATAATTTATGATAATATTGGCTCCCTTCCTCTATAAGTGATTTTTTTTTATTGAACTTTCTATATTTTAGAACTTGAGAAAAGATACAAGTCATCAAACAAACAAAAATATTAGGGAGTATTGGATTTACATGTAATAACATATTTAATTTTATTTCTGTTCATTATGATGGCAAATAGTAACAAGTGAGTCTCAAATAGAGACCCATAAGATTTCAAACTAGTGGTCCCTCCATCTACCTAATGGTAGAAGTCATGTTGAAATGTAGACACTCACTGATAATAATTTATCTCCTAAGAGTCAAACAAAGACAAGCAGGTTGTTTAAGATGGAAGCCAAAAAAGCCTCCAAAGATATCTCATATCTCACATTTTCACCCTCTCAGCCCCAGCAACTGTCCCATGTTCTCTCATAATCTTCAAACTAATCATGAATTTGCATTTTATCTACCTCCTCAATCCCATTCCCATTGTAGAATGGAGACTGTATATTACATGTGGAAATCCTGCTTTCATGTTTCAACATCACCCCTCTGGAAAATTCTAAAAAACAACATAAACTTATTTCTTGATTCATAGTTTGAATCCTGGATAGCAGCACGTAGCGGCTGGAGCCAAAAACTCTATAGCGGGCAGTGTTATTATTGGCGGATGCTGGAACATGGCAGAAGGCAGAAATTCCACCATATAAACACGCCATTGCACCTAATGGCACCGCCATGGCAGGCTTCCCTTCATAAATTGTCTATGGCAGTTGGCAAAAAGTCATAGGTATCTTAAACAAAACATACATGTAAATACTAACAAAAGTCAAATACAACTTTCCTAGATAGGAATCATCAATCATCATCTTCTAAATCCAAGTTGTCTTATTTAAAATTTGGGTAAAATATGTTTTTAGTCCCTTAACTATTCAAGGTTTTTTGTTTTTAGTCCCTAAACTAATAATTGCCTGGTCTTAGTCCCTTATTTATTTTCCGTTAGGTTTTTGGTCCCTACCGTCAAGTGTCTTTGTTAAATGATGATGTGTCATTTAATTTTTTAATTATTTTAAAACGTTTGTGGCAGTTTTTTTTCTGGTGTTTAAAAACCACAAGAAATTGTTTTCCTAAGGTTTTCAATAGTATTCACGATTTATTAGAAAAAAGAAAAAGGAATAGCAAACCACAAAAAAGAAAAGACAAGATGCATTAAAAATTAGAGATTATGATTTTCATTCAGATAATCGAAAGTGGAATAAAGGCCCCAAATCTCTTTTATTGCTAGTAATTCCCAACGTTCCTTGGTGGTCCACAATGATTTGAAAACAATTAATCCCACAGAAGGAGCTTTGCACAAATATTTTGTGCTGTGGCGCTTCGATTGTGAGGAGTGGAACCAAGGTGATGAGGGAAGTGTTTGAAGCTACGAAAGGAAGGTTGAATGTTGTGGGAAGAGCGAATTTGGTTACAGCAACCAGCCTCCATCCCTAATTCCTTCCTGATGTGGGTTTTGTCAGCTTCTGAAGAAGAGAACCTAGAAGACCCTCGAAACCCTCCAATTTGTCAATTGGCGCAAGGGCGATGCCACCACTATGCGAAAGGCAACCCCCGATGCAACCACCAGCACCTCATCACAATTTCAACCTAACCCTTGCAACTATAAGGTTGTGCACCTCTGACGATACTCGCATGCCAACATCAATCTCCCTTTCCCCGACAGTGCAAGCGACTCTTCGATTGTGGATCTGGCACCATAGATCTGGATCTGTGGATGTTGTGAAAACCAGGTGTTCAAATTCATCTGTTTTCTTTCCATTGTTGGCGTTCTTGTTGTGATATTGGCTGTTGTTATTTTATTTTTTATGTTTTCAATTCTTGTTTGTTGTGGGTTAAATTTTTTTGCTATTGTGATAGATATTTAATTCGACAGTATATAAAAAACCTTATGGATGCAATTTCTGGCGGTTTTTAACAGCCAGAAAATGCGTCAATGGTTCGCCTCATCAATTTCTGACGATTTTTAACTGCAAGTAAAATAAAACTGCTGCAAATATTTTAATGTAATTAAAAATTAACCGCCAGGTCATCATTTAACGGAGACACTTGATGATGGGGACCAAAAATCAAACCGAAAAATAGTTTGGGGACCAAGACCAGTCAACATTTAGTCGAGGGACCAAAAAACAAAAATCTTAAATAGTTGAGGGACTAAAGACATATTTTACCCTCAAAATTTTCAGCACTATTACAGCTGTAGATTTCATTTTTTGAAATTGAAATCCCAAAAATACCCCCCAAAAAACTCTAACTTCTTTGTTCAAAGGGTTTTTTTTGGAATCAACACAAAGAGCCACTATGGCCACTATTCAGCCTGCTATTTGGACCACTAGAGCCACAACACTAAACCGCTGCTCACTGCTATGCTTGCTATAGCAGTGCTAAAGCACACTATTTAAAACCCTGGCTTGATTATTCTCAAAAAAATATATCAACTAGCCTAGTTCTTAAAGTTCAACTGAAACTGCTATATCTACAATTAGGAACCTTGTAACAATTAGAAAATTGGAGGATAAAATCTGGGTTTATAAAGGAAACAGGAAGCACAAAAATGCAACCCAGTATCATCCAATGTTGATTCCCTGTATAAGGGACAGAAGAAAGAGTGATTACCCTCTAATATATATGTCCATCCCTTCACTCATGACTCAACACATTCTCAAGGTTTTACATGACACCAATTTTCAATATACTTATGGGAATAATAAGGCAAAATCCTATAATGATTAATTAACCAGCTGGATCTAATTATCAAATCATGCCCAAATACCGACCTGTGTTTTTATGTTTCACATTTTGCATTCTATGCCTGGACCTGTTATGAAAGTTACATAGATCGTCCCTAAGCTGCATTAACTTTAGCTTTGCACAGCTCAGTTTCAACCCCAATACTGAAGCATAAACTAAACGGGTTTTGCTAACCAACACCCTTAGGGCATTGAATAAGGAATTTGAAAAAGGAAAGATTTTATTGGAAATCATATAGGAGTGCATTTAAATTTCATAGGGGAATGCATTTTTACACGCCCCATTAAAAAAAATCCCCTTTTACTTCCTTAACCAATGCCTTTAGAGCATTGGTTAGCATTTACCTAAACTAAATGTCCAACCCCAATAATAGAGCATTAAAAAGCATAAAGTAGTTATACATGAGTAGTCAAGGAAATACCAATACCAGAGACACCTAATTCACTGAAATTATAAGATGGTCATATACCAGACTCCTCTCCTTATCAAACACAAAATAAAGCAAAATGTTTCTTAGCCATCTGAGAAACCTATGAATACTTACATGGAACCCTCAGATGCAGATGCTCCCAAGCAAAAACAAAGGTAAAAAAAGAATATTTACATAGGACAATACGTTTCATTGGAAATTATATGCCATGGCACACATATGTGAACAAAAGATACAGCCAACATGAAAACAGCCCATTGCAGGGAGAACTCAAAGGCAAATATGATCTCATTTGAATACAATGCAATGCTTACTTAATAGGATGCGCATACGTTCAAATGGAAAATAGACACAAAAAAACATCTCTAATTCCCAGTTTCAGTGCATGACCCAAAACAAACGAAACTGAAAGTTCCTGAAAATGGCTTTAATAGGGAGCAACAAAGAGGCCAAACTCACTTCTACAAAGAATGAATAAAGTCAAATGGGAAAAACAAACAAACTCACGATGAAACCACTTCGGTACACAAACATCTCAGAATTCAAATAGGGATTCCAACCCTAACATTTTTCAGCACTAGAAAAAAAAACGAAATAGCAGTGTAATAACAAAAGAAGGAACAAAAAAAGAGTCGAAATTCGAAATTAATATAGCAATGGGTATTGGATCAACTCCAAACAGAACCAAAATCAAAACAAATTAAGTACCATCCCTCACTCACGATTAATTCTAATTACAAAAATTAATTTTTTAAAATAAAACAAAAAGCAGAGAGATAGGGGAAGGTGATTTACCTGACAGCGAAGAAGAAAGGGATTGCCAAGAGAGAGAGGGAGGGAGAAAAGGAAGGGAATTGCTATGATGAAGAGTTTTACAATGTGAATGTTGAGCGTTTCGGTTTTGCGTTACTTCCCCTCCCCTAAGGTTTTCTTTTCTTTTTCAGATATGTGAAACAAAACTAGATAGATAGATTAGGTTATAGTTCTGATTTGGTATTTTAAGAATCAAAATAAAAATAAATAATAATAATAACTCGTGTAAGTGTATGTCATATAATAATGAGGGGATTAATTTTCCTTTCCCTTTGCGTGCCCCGATTCACTACCACTCCCCATTCATTATGCTGCAGACGAATACCTCTCCGCATATTCTAAATTCCTTTTCATTTTCCTTCCCCCACAACTTCTGGAATCTCCAGTTTTTTTTGTTTTTTTTTTTCTGTTTGTGTTGGACTATTTCTCTTTTGTCTTATTTACGTGCTTGTTTTTACTAGGATGAAAAATTTAGAAGAGTTGAATCTCAACAATTTATCATAAAACATATTTCAAGATTTAATGAGGGTTTACATACGTGCTTAAAGATTATTCATCAATAACACTTATACATTAATGTCAAAAATCAAACTCATCTTCTTCTTTTTTTAAATATGAGTTTATTCATTATCAACTATGTTAACCTTCTCAAAACTTATGATGGGAATTTTCTATATATTCTTATTCACCTTAGGTTGACATGCGAATTGTGCGAGGACAACAAAAAAAAATTGAACGAAAAAAACGAACACACACTCAAACTCAACAACAACGACGTTTTTATTTTCTCACATGATGAGAGCCCATTCAATCCATAGCTGGCTACGTCGATTTGGATATTGACTCTTGATTTCGTATGGACCAGGTAATCGATCTACCTATTCTCTTTTTCGGTTTTGAAGATCAGTTTACTTTTAAGTTTTAAATTGTAAATACTTGTAAGATATTAAAATTTTATTTTATTTATTCAGAAAAAACAATCATGTATCGTACTAATTTTAAAACCTACGATCTCATATATATTGTCCAACTTCTCACAACTAGGCTTACTCTAATCAGTTTTTATTTAGCAAAAATAATAGTCAATTAAAATATTATCATAAATAATTTATTAACCATTAAAATTGATAATTTATTAATGATGTGAAATTAAAAAAAAATACTTATATGTGTATCGGGAATGATAATTTATAACCGTGGTGCTTTCTAATCCATAGTTGTCACCAATAAGTTATTACACTTTTATAAAGTATTTTAAAAAAATATTAATAAATGGTTGTTAGTTTGATAGTTTTTGTTAGTGAAAGGAATTTAAACTTATGATCTCTCTTATTTCTTCTTTCAATCATTAACTCGACATTATATAACTCCTTTATAAAAAAAATATTAATAAGTGGTCTAAGTGGATGGATTAAGGAAGTAAAGGAGGAAAAAAAAAAATATATTACAATGCATAAAAACACGCTCTCACAGTCTCATGTGATTTTTGAATGTACTCTCTTATAATTTATGATAAAAAAAAATTTTTAATTTCTTAACCAGTGCTATTCGGATCAACATATGTTAATAAGAACCCTTACAAAATCAATCCCAATTCAATTAGGCAAATAAGTTTCCTAAGAAAACAAAGACAAATAAGTTAGGGTTTTTTTAACCGGTTTTAAGTTTGTCTACTCCAAAATGGTTCAAAAATACTTTGTCTACTCCGATAGTTACTCAAATCAAGAATCTATTCATAGATGACAAACAAGGCATTGTATTACCGGTGGATTGTTAGTGGTATTGCTACGTGTCTAATTCTTTACAAGAAGTACAGGTAATGATTACCGCAAAAATTTGTGGGCCTGGTAAATAAAGACATCAATCAGGCTATGTTTCACCAAAACAAAATACAAAGCATGGTATTAACTACTTGTGTATCAATTTCTTCCATAGCTGTTTATAAAAGTCTTTTACTTATTTTGTGAATCTGTACCTAATTGACAAGGTGCATACCTGATACAAAAAAACCAATGTTAAACTCTAAAACTTTTACTATAAATTTATGGAATTTAATGATCAGTGTACCTTAGAAAGAAACAAACAAATAATAATGGCTGACAAATTAACATTTAACAAATATGAACAAACTCATTTTTAGCCTTCATGTTCAATTAAATTTTTATTTGGTTTTAAATATTTTATTCCAGGATAAATTGCAATTTTACTCTTCTTTAGTTTTAATATGTGATTTTCGTCTTTTTATTTTTTTCCCCACAATTTTATTCCATCTATTTTAAAAAATTCACAATTTTTGTTCAATACTCAATTTTGCATGTTTCATTTTTGTTATGTGTTAACTCATAGACAAATACACCAAATTATCTCAAGTAGTAAAATACTCAAAAGTCCAAGTATCGAATACACATGAACTTTATTTGTACTTAGATTGATGCAAATCCAAAATTTACAAGCAAAAAATAAGATAGAGAATGAAGAGTTGTAAAATTTAAAGAAAGTAAAGATAAGAAGTATAAGAAATTTAAAATAGAAGATACAAAAAGGTAGGGGATAAAATAAAAATTTAAAGAGATAAGAGATTTAAAAGTAAAAAAATAAAATAGATAAGAGATTTTAATGTAAAGAATAAAAGATAAAGATGATGATAAAAAGATGAATTCAAAATGCAAATATGTTGGGGTCTAACATGTCAAAACTACTTTGATGCAATGTTAATGATTTTCTGTATAGAATGGTATCCTACTTTCCAACCACATCTCTTATGACATCTATCTTTAGTTTCCCGCATAAAGAGCCTAATTTATCTTTTTTTTCAAATTTATTTGCAAAGATAAAAATAATAAATTGCATTAAGATATTAAGATTAGATTAGAGATGCATGAAATAAGCTAAACGAATAATCAATCTATTTCTAACAATGATTTCATTTAGATACATTTTCCTAGTTCTTTACAAAATAACCATTTTTCAATGTATTATCCCTTAAATACTATATGAGACCATAATAAACAAATAGATACAAAAAAATAGAAACATGATTACATTAAATAGATAACAAAAAAGATTTACATTACAAGAGTTGGCCTATCAGACTCCCAACAATAAGGGTTTAGCCTGTCATTAACATAAGAGATTTTATACTTTAGGAGCTACTAATGTGGATTGAAGAAGGGAAGGGATGGATAAAGGAAGAGAAGAGGATAATGAACATGGAAAAAGGGTTTCCCCTACTTAAGATACTCAGACTTAGGATGTATTCATTATAGAGAAAGTTTGAGTCTCGATGTATTTTTTCCTTTGACATAAGGTAGCTTAAAATTCACGTGATCTCGCGCTAAGCGGGCCTCTTGGGCTTAGTGAATATGACAGTTTAATCACGCATTTAGCATGACCTTGGACTTTCTCGTGGGCCTTCTTCGCATTAAGCGTGAGTTGATCGTTAAGCGAGCACGCGTGCTGAGCCAGTTTTGTGCGCTAAGCAAGGTTTCCAAATCTCCAATTTTCCTTCAAGGTTTTTTCTTCTAGTTTTTGCATCAGTTTTTCTCTAAAGCACTTGAACTTGTCTTCTTCTTTTGATTTCTGCTGATAAAAAATTACAATGGTATTAATTTCTTCATTATTTTATTAAAAACAACAATAAAGTGAAGAAATTGTAATCATTCTTATTCAAAATTGACTATCAATTTAACTCAAATTTTGCAATTATCATTATGTTAGTTCAATTGAACCTTAGAGATAACATATTCACTTAAGGTTCCATAAAAAATAACTCAATTAATTAACATATTAAAAGAAACAAATATATGCAAATTGAAAATTGGACCAAATTTGCAATTTTTTTTTTTAAAATAAAGATCAAATTGACAAGAAAAAAAATTAAGGAAAACCAAAATTGCATACTAAGATTTAAAGAGAGATGAGAATTATAATTTATCCTGTATTCTATTTATACCTTGATGAATGCTAGTAATTTTTTTTTTTTATCAATTTTGTATATTATTGAATACTATTCATATAAACTCTACTAAATAATGTAGGTTTCACTTTTTCCTTAATGATATTTGCGTAGATTTTACTCAATGTTTGAAAATATAATAAAAATATACGTTGCTAACATTTTTCTTTATTCATGTCTCGTTGTTTTTAATTTTAAAGTCATCCTTAATCATAATTGAAATGAAATATGAATTCATATGTGTCTAATTTGGGACAATATAGAAATTTTGAAAAATTAATAAAAAAAGTTTTAGTCTTGAAAGTAAATATTTAGATCGAATTATATACACATTTGTATTTGCTTTCCAATATCTTTAGAACACTCCAAAGTTATTTCTCAAAAATTGAAATACTCAACATCTTTGAAATCTAGTTTTTATTAAACTAGAAATAAAACCCTATGGGTTTTTTTACGTTATGTAAATCATGTTGAGAAAAATTCATTGATACACTTTTGTATTTAACTGTGTAATAAATTGTTAACTAGGCATGCTTTATTATGTCACCTTTTAACACGTAAATCATTCTTTTAACATGTGTGGAAGTAGTTTTAACGATGTGTGCATTTTTATATTGGTCTTCGCAGCTTTATTCATATATCAAAATAAAAATAAAAATGTTTGTCTTGTGTTTAGATATTTATAGAGATGATAAAGTAGGTTAATCCACCTTAATCCCTTGTTGACGAGTAAAAAAGAAAAATAATTAAAGAATGTATCAGTGTTCTAAATTTTTTGATATTGTTTTCAATTTGATCTTTAAATAAAAAAAGTAAAAAAAAAATATATTGTTGAAATTGGTTGATTCACTTTTATTGAAGTAAATTTGAAAATTTTAACTCGCCACATGTTGGAGTAGGAATTGGTCTGTGAAAAAAAATCAACGGATTAATCTTCTAAAAATAATAATAAAAATTCAAACGTACACTCATACAAATTTTATTGCTAACATATTTCTCAGATTACTGGTAATATATTTCTCAGATTTAAACCTAACACTAAGTTTTTTTTTTTAAAAAAATAAAAAAGAAGAAAATGTTGCCTTTGTAATCAAATTCACCAAGCTCGACGTTTTTCATATCATTCACAGACACACAAATCTTAATTTTATTATTCTTTTATTATTTTATATTTTTCAGCTTTAACGGTTAATTTATCGAACACTTATAATTTAATAAATTAATTTTTTAAATTTTAATTATCAATTATTTTTTTTGCTTCTAACTAATTTCATGAAACATAGGCTACATCTAAACAATGACCAGAATGAATTACAAGCCATGGCACCTTATACTCTCAGTTTTGTTCATCTACTTAACTTAATTAGGCATACCTAACTTGTTCCAATCAAGTGACCTTTATGTAATATGACTTGAATATCACGATTTCTAAAATTTGTTACACGAGTGGTAGTAACTTGGCTAGAATTGATGAGTCATCGATCATATACATGCAGTTAATGAAAAGAAAAAGAAATTGGAAACTGATGTTATAGCTTATCAGCATAATCAAGCACTCTTGTTTCGATTAATAATAATCTATATTACATGATGATGATACCCCTTTTTTTTTATTAGTTTATTTAATTATATCATATCAGCTATCATAATTATATTTATCTATTTTCTAGTTTCTTTTCACTCAAGATTTCAAATAGCATGAACTGAATTGTCCGTACGTCATTATTCTTAAATTGATCATGAATTCTTAAAACCTGGCCTGCTTCGCAAATCACCAATTCTGTATGCATGTTGAAGAACCTAACCTGCTTTTCTTCAAATACACTGATCAAAACTGGTTTGTAAAGGGACGACATATCATGAATTTTTGTTTTCAGAACTAGAGTCGTGAAAGAAAATAAAAATACAACTTAATTAAACTAAGAATATAATTTAGAAAACATTTAAAATTCAATAAAATTTAAAGTTAATTATAATTTCAACTGTTAAATTTTATTTAATAATTATTATTGTACTTTGTCCTCTAAAGTGTACTTGGCTTATGTTAGAAGAGTTAAATTCTTAAAGTAGAAAGTACATATCCTGTGTATTTAAAAAATTAATTTAAAAAACAACTAGAATATAAAAAAAAAATGCATTTTTTTAAAGGAAAACATGTTAATATTATTGATAAAACCAACTTCAAGCACAAGTTGTGCCTAAATTTGTAGGAAACACCAGGTACAAAAGCACCATGCATTTGACATGTGTGATTAAAACTTTTCAAAACCAATTCAGTTGTTCTTAAATTAATTATTAATATTTATAATTTAACATAAATTTCAATTCTTCTTAAATTTATTATTAATATTTATTTTATAATTTTAAATTATAAATTATACTTTTTGATTTTACTTGAATAAGTTTTTTTTTTTTAAGGAACTTGAACAAGTTATAGACAATTAGACATAGTATTTATGATTTTAAATATTTTGAAAAAATTCAATTTAAATTCTGTTTAAATTAATCATGCCGGTCTCACATATAATTTCAAGAAATTTTCTCATTTAACTTTCTAGATATGGTAGAAACGTAGAATGAAATAGAGAGTATTGTTCCAACTCAGTGCATGGTTGACCCAAAATTTGGCAGTGGCCAGAATTTTGGCAGTATGTCCCGATAGAAACTAAGAATCAAAGCACATATATATCTTAGACATCACTAGAAGAAAAATAGAAATAAAAATTTACATCTAATATACAGGGGAAATTTTAATCCTAAGTTTTTTTTTTTTTTAATAAGAATAAAGGACAAATGATACCAGTGGGTATGCTCGAAGCAGTAGAAGATAATAAGAAGGTTTAAAAATGTGCAGAGACGTTGTCTAGATCGTGGTCTTGAATGTGAAAGTCAAAGTCGTTGCAAGGACAAACATGACAAACAAAGAACATGGCAATTTTGTTGAACTTGAATTTCCATGATATGAGGCACCGACACTTCTACTGCCTCCGGTCGTTGATGAAACAGTGTTAGATCCAATTCCTATGCCAATAAAAATGTCAGATTCACAGTGCTAACTAAAAATAATGAAAGTGAGAGAAACTTAAAACAAATTGCTCCCATTTTTCTGGTGTTGAAAATGTCAGTGTATGCAATAAGTTTGACATAAATTCTTGGGCCACTCAGGATTGAAGGAAACCTATAACAAATTTTCTATCACATTCTTTGCTACAGTGTAAAATTCTCCTTGAAATTTTACTAAACAAGAAATCAGACCCAAAAGTTGAGACTCTCCTCATATATATTTTTTTATCAACAAATGGTAGTTGTTAGCATAGTAGTTTTGTTAGCAAGAGAAGACTGAAATTAAAACTTTTTTCTTATTTTTTCCTTTCTTACCCATCTAACTCACTTTGTATCTCAGACTCTCCTCATATTGTATATTGAAAAGAATATGTCACATGCTGAGTAAGATTGTCTTTGGTTTACTGTTTAGGTGAATGTTTGGTTTACCGTTTAAGTGTATGTTTGGAAAACCAGTGTCAAGGCTTGAATGTGTGTTGGATCCAAAAGTATGTCTTTCCTTGCTTTTGAAAACGTAAGTTGGGTTGCGTACCGACAACCCAGACACACTCTAAATGATGGGCACCCATTTCAAAGCTACGTTTTGTGTGAGAAGCCATAATTTCTTACTTTTGTCTGAACGGCCATTTAGGGGGTGCAGAATGTTAAAACAAACATAGCCTAAGGCATTACTATTTAATGTTTTATCCAATGTTTAGCACGTATCATTGTCACATCTCTAAATGTTTTACTTAAAAAGCATCAATGAATTTCTGTTTGGTACCTGAAGGGGAATTCGGAAAGTTGGAAACAGAAACACCTTGAGAGGAAGAAGCTGAGGCTGAAATCATGACATAACAAGGTAAGCTTTTTACACAGTGCAAAAAATTCTGGTACAAAATTCAGTCATACCACTGCAGGAGCTAATAGAAGGTGTCTGAACGTTGCAAGAAGTGGGGAGTGCCAAAGCTCGAGTCTGATTGATGTTGAAACTTGCAGCAATAGATGATGCACCACCATTAACAACCTCACATAGGCATAGTGGCTGTGACCTCACCACAAAGGCAAGTTGAGAGCAACAAGAAGAAGAAGGGATAGAGGCATTTTCTGTTACATAGTCAAGGCAGGGAGAAAGACTTATGAACACATTGGTGCAACTTGATTGATCAGATTGAGCCAATGTGACACCCCAAAGAGCCATCACAAGGGACATGCTCAGCAGCATCTCAATTCTTCTAGATGCCATGATATTCCCCCGCCAATGTTGTTGATCAAATGAGAGAATATTTAAGTGCTCAATGGGTTTCTTTGGATCTTGGAGGTAGAAAAGTCACAATGGAATGACTTAGTGTGACAAAAAGAAGTGTGAATTAAAGAGCGGCAGCTGGCTAGCTTGTGCAGCAGGTGAAGTGGTGAACAACTTTTTTTTACTTTACGTAGGCAGTAGATTCTTTGTTAAGAATCTGACTGAAACTTTACCATTTTGATTTAATAAAGTTGCCCTATGTGTCGTTCTATATATGCTTCTTATCTTTTCTTGGTTACTATTTTGATATGTCCCCAAGGCATGAGTAATATTGCGGGTATTGAAAGGAGAGAATTTGTATCATCTTTTCATGATGACTTTACTTTTGAGAATGATTTATGGTGGAATTAGTGTGCCTATGCAATGTTTCATGCTTTTGGTGCAATAATTATGATCCATAATGGAGCGGGCTACTTAAAGGGAGTGAAAATGTTAACGCATTGAATAATAACAAAAAAATAATGCTTAGAACCGTTGAAACATGTGATACTTTTTCCAACAACTTTTCCATTTTTCTATTTCCTATGTTTTCTATTTTCCTAGATGATCACGCCAAGAATAGAAAGAAAAAAAAAATATACATATACATATATATATATATATATATATATATATATAATGATTTATATTAAGGGATCCTATTTTATGCGTATGGGAAGTATTTCTCATTGACATGTTCACAACAGGGCATGTTTGAGTTTGACAATTTGACATAACCCACCCTATAATAGCCTACACTTGAGGGATCTTATCAGTCATTGATGTTCTAACAACAGCTCTAGCATTTAGATCCATCGTTTTCTAAGAAATGAAACCTTCAATATATTTTTCCTTCACCTTAATAAGATAATAATGTGTTAAGATGTGTTACTTTTAGTTAAGCATTGAGGTTTTCCATTCTCACTTTAATGATGACAATTGTTTGGGGGAATTAGTTTTAATTTGGTTAGTTCCTATGGTCAATTTGAAGTGTGTGCCAATTTTGTGCAGCAGGACCTATATGACGTTCTAGAATGGATTTTTTAGTATTTGTTCCTCTTCTTCACGGTCTTCTAATTCCTTCACTTTGTTTGCGGCTGACAAAAGGCAAGGCAACAACAACTAGAAGAGTTGAGAAAGCGTCCATTGCTGGATCAATTAGACTCTTGCAATACAATAGGAAGATACATCCTCAGATTTATCTGTCAGTAGTCTAATACAAATGTCAAAAATCCTAAAAACTAATTTCCATCAAACTATTGAAATTGGTCTAGCCAAACCATACCAAATTGCAAGTTTGTAACAATAATTGGGGCAATTGACAGGAATGGTCTTCACTGGATCAAATGTTAGTCAAGTTAGTTGAACTCCTTTATCATATTCATATCTACCTGTTCTCTATTGTAGCATATAAAACCATTCCTTATCTTAGTGTAATCAAAACATAGACCATCCTATTACACATCAATCTTCTTCCATCAAAAAATAATCCTCATACCCCTCATGGCTTTTCAAATACGGGTGATACTAGCAACCCTTATAGTGGCTTCAGTAAATTTGGTTTATGGTCAAGTTAGCACGTCCTGCACAACATCTATGATGAGCAGTTTCACACCATGTGCAAACATCATTACAGGAAGCACTAATAATGGTTTAGTGCCACCAAGTACGTGTTGTGATTTATTAAGGTCTTTGATGAGCACTAATATGGATTGTGCTTGCATGGTTATCTCTGCCAATGCTCCATTTTTCCAACAACCCCTTAGCCAAGCTCTTGCCCTCTCCCTTTCACAAGCATGCAACATTAATGGAGTTCCTTTACAGTGCAAAGGTGCAAACTAATTCAATAATTCATGCTCCATTGCATATAAATATTTGTGCATTTTGACAAACTTTAATTTTCCCATTTCCATTTCCTGATAAATCAATTAGATTTCTAATAGTGTTTTTCTTTGGGAGGATAAATTGCAGCTTCTGGTTCCCCTTTACTAGTTCCAGGTATTGATTAACTGCATTTCACAAGATTTTATTTTTCCTCGTTAGTACTTTTAATATTTATTACTGCATTTCCCAAAATTCAGTCGTATATATTACTGTTACTTTTTAAATATTTTTTATCTATGTAAAAATTCCATTTACACTATATTTTTGTAATCAACTTTTGTTTATAATCGATATTATCAAAATATTTTAATTTGGATTTCTTTTTCAATTATGCTCTTTCTTTGGTTAAAAAAAAGCTAAAAAACTTTTTGGCAGGCCCTGCAGTTCTTGGACCGAACAGCCCAACTCTCCCTTCAATTGCTACATCACCCTTAAGCCCACAAGGTATAACTAATGTGCCCAAAGGGTTTTTTCTTTTCTTTTAAAAAAATGGACTTCAATCCACAAATGGATACAAATAAAAATTTAATTTGCATGCACTGTATTTTTTTTTACTTTTTTAGCAAATCAAAAATTACTTTTTGGTGTGAATTTTAAAATATTTATTATAAAATTTAACAAATATTTTATATATGAAAATTTGTTATTAAATGATAATGTAAAAATATTTTATACCAACAGTATATTTTAATCAAATTCTATAATATAAAAATAATATTTATAATAACAATACATAAAACAACTCAGGAAATGATTTGATAAGTTTCCAAATATAAATCATCTATTTAAAACTTGAAAATTAGTTTTGTTGCTCATAGAATAATTCTATTTAACTCAACATAATTGTTTTTAGTAAAAAATGCATGTAATCTATAAAAAAAAACTTAAAATTAATGAAAGAAATATTTTATCCTCTTAAGTTCCTAACTCTCTCTTTATACATTAATATTTTATCTTCCTAAGTTCCTAACTCTTTATACATTAATATAATCAATGAGGGCAAGACATAAGTTGCACCATTTTTATATATAAAAAACAAAAGTTTAACGTGCTGATGTCAAAATTTTATATTATCAATCTATTTAAAAATTTACGTGACAAATTTTAAAGTAATTATTTTAAAAGTTAATATATTTATTTTATATAACAATTTATAATCATGTGACACAATGTTAAAACATCCTTTACAGTTTATTTAAAATTAATTCCAACTATACATCCACTAAAATGAGAAACTGAGCAGATTCAAGAATGGTGGCTATGGGCAAAGCACAGAAATATGAAAATATGCAATTGGCACGGGAACTGTCACCAGCATCATCACCAGTGGAAGCAGAAACGCCCACAAGAACTAGAATTCCACAAATCCGACCAGTGTTGACTCCACGTCCTTCAGCATCTCATTCATCTTTTGCTTCCCCCTCAGCTTTTCCATTCTTCATAGGAATCCTGGTTTTTGGCATCTATTAGTAGTTGTTAATGTACAATGTATAACAACAAATCATAATCCAGAGACCAATGACGAATGTACGAGGCGCGCAAAAGCTTCAGCTCCTCCCTCAAACTTCTTTAAGTGTATACTAAAACACAGTTGCTGAGTAAGATTGTGTATAGGTGTCACACTTAAATGTTATCTTTATTATTAAAGATATTTTGCAAGAAAAAGATACCAATATATATATATATATATATATATATATAAACAATATGAAGTTGGCAAGCATTTCCACTTGGATCAGAGAATAAAATTACTCTTCAAGGACTATATTTCTCTAGTGTGGCTGAAAGAATCCTGGTCCAGGCTCAAGACCCAGCCAAAGTTACCTTGCTGCTGAGTTAGTTCTTGAAATAGGTTATTTGTTCCAGAACAATAGAGTAGATCCGCATAAAAAGAGCAATGCACCTTTGATAGCCATGAAACCAAATGCTGTTGATTTTAACATTGCTCATATTTGAGACATCTAGGAAGGTAGAGAAGCTTCTTGATATGATGCCTCGAATTGGTGTCAAAGCTGTTGCAAATTTACTGATAATAGTGGCACGTGTGTATGAGAGAAATGGGCCAAGAGAAGAGCTCAAGAAGCTGCAAAGGCACATAGAGGAAGCTCCAAATTTAACTGATTTATAGTTCCGACAGTTCTATAATTGTTTGTTGATATGCCATTTGAAATTTGGGGATCTAGATTCTGCATCAGACATGGTTTTGGAAATGCTTAGGAAAGCAAAGGAAGCAACAAATTCTCTTGCATCTGTCAAATATATGATAAATGCTGCTGAAATTGATCATAGCCACTCTCCTGGACTGGCTTCTGTGCATAGTTTGAACAACAATAAAGATTTAAGATAGTTTAGAAAATAACAGGCCAATTACAAATGCTGTATTATCGTAGGAGGAGTTTTCTAAAGCTTGAGTCAAAAGCTAAACTTGGTTCTTTATTAGCCAAGTTGCAAATGAAGGTGGACTTGATTATAACCAAACATGGTATACTGCAGCCAACTGAAACAATTTATGTGAAATTAGTTAAAGCTTTTCTAGAAGCCGGCAAGACCAATGATTTAGCAATGTTTCTTCTCAAGGCAGAAAGAGAAGATTCTCCTTTCTCCAATGACAACTCAGCCTTGGTTCATGTTATTAATGCAAGCATTTCACTTCGATGGCTGGATCAAGCACATGATCTCCTCGATGAGATGTGTCTAGCCGGAGTTTGAATTGGTTCATCATACTCCTCTCTTTTGAAAGCATATTGCCAAGCAAATAGGGCACAAATGTCACATCACTACTGAGAGATGCTAAGATAGCTGGTATCCAACTTGACTTAATGTATGTTTGATTTCATGTTGGAAAATTGATTCTGGATCTAAATTAATTTGTTCTATTTTTACATGCTTGGTTTCAAGTTATAGAAGATTTCAAAATTGATTATGAATTTATAATTGATTATGAGTTGAAGCAACCTTGAATAGCTATTGCATATAATGAAAACATTCAAGCATATTGCATCACTTCAAAATCAATTTTAACCAAAATTAATTTTATAAAATCAATTTCATTCAAAAATCAATTCTATCAGCACTTATCCAAACACGCACTCAAGCTATTTTGAGGGGTGAATTCTTCGTTCAAACTTATGAAGTTGTGACGATGATGGAAAAAGGAAAAATGTTTGCTGATGTTAGTATTTTAGGGGAATAGAAAGATAGTTAGTTGTTGGATGGTGATTGATAGTTGGTTTAGGATAAAGGTGTAGTTAGAAATATTAATTAGAAGTAGTAGATGACTTAGTAGTTGTGTAGCTCTTAGACAATGAAAGGAGGAGTATACATTGATTTTTCAAATTCATTACATTGAGGTATTGTAAGCCTATTTATAGGCAAGCAAGATTGGTGGCATCATACTTCTAGAGATAGATTTTTCTAGACTTTATACAATAGTCTAGAATACTACGATCTACTTAAGTCATAAATGTTTCTAGATTGTTCTTAACAATACTCTTATACGTTTATAGTACATTTAACTTCTAGATAAATCATGAACTTCTAGGACCTTCTTTTCTATTCTAGAAATTTGTATCATATTTTAACATTCCTCATTGATACAAATTTTAGTAACTCCAAATTCGGTCCATGGTAACTTGAACTTTGTTCTTGATAGTGCCTTCGTAAATACTCGTTCTTTGGTCTTGTAGTGCTCAAGCTAGTAATGCTTTTGCTTAGTTTCTTTGAAGTTTCTTCATAGTATCTAGGCTCAAGTATAGTTGTGTTGCAAGTTTCATATATGTCCACCAAGGATTTTACTCGTCTTGGAGTAGACTCTGGTGAAGAATCTTGTTGTAGAGGTGATGAAAGCATACATGCTTCTTTTGCCACTTCTTGAACTTTTTCTACTTCCCAATTCCAAGAAGCATTTTCATCAACCTTAACATCTCAACTGATGGTGAGTTTTTTCAATTATAAGTTGTAGACTTTGTAGCCTATTGATTAGGTATTGTATCCCAAGAAGATTCCTCTTATAGTCTTGTCTTCTAGCTTGTGTCTCTTTTGGTCTAACACATGCATGTAGCGGATAAACCCAAATACTCTTAGGTTTTTAGCTGATGGCTTTTGTCCACTCCATGCTTCAAGAGGAGTCTTGTCTTGAACTGCATTAGTTGGACATCTGTTGAGTATGTAGACTGCAGTGTGAACTGCTTCTGCCCAAAATGTATTAGGCAATCCCTTCTCTTCAACATTGATCTGGCCATCTCTATGACTGTCTGATTCTTCCTTTGAGACATACCATTTTGTTGCGAAGAGTATGAGATTGTAAGTTTTTGCTCGATACTTTCATCTTCATGTAACTTATATTCTATGCTTCAATCACTTCTTATTACTTTAATATGTTTCCCGCTTTGTTTCTCAACAAGAGCTTTTAACTTCTTGAATATTCCATAGACCTTTTATTTTTCTTTGAAGTAGACCCTAGTCATTATAGAAAAGTCATAAATAAAGAGGATGAAGTACTTGTTGTTGTTTAGTGATGATATCCTCATCAGTCCACAAATGTTAGTGTGGATTAACTCCAACAAGTCTTTAGTTCTCCATGCTTTGTTAGTTGAAAATGGTAATTTGTATTGCTTTTCAAGAAGACATGCTTCACAAGCTTCATTATTTTCATCTAGGCATGGAAGACCTTTCATCATATTCTTTTCATGTAGCAACTTCAAAGCTTGAGTGTGGAAGTGACCAAATCTTCGATGCCATAACCATGAATCATCAATTGTTGCTCTCATGGAAATGTTAGTACTAGTAGTATACTTGAAGCTTATTGGAAAAATTTTATTTCCTTTCTCCATTTTAACTTTGACAATCTCTTTTTTTTTGTTATTTTTATCAGATAGTGCACGTATCTCCTTTGAAGTGAAGAGAATAGTCTTTCTCCATCATTTGTCTAATGCCTAAGAGATTTTCTTTAAGATTTGGAACTAGTAAGACATCTTTGATGAATCTTGTACCTTTCTTTGTCTCCACCATGATAGTGCCTTTTTACTTTTGACTCTACCATGGTGCCATTTCAAACTTTGACTTTGACAGTATCATCAATTTCCTTGAAGATGCTTCTATCATCAGCCATGTGATTGCTGCAACCGCCATCCAAGTACTAGTTTCCACCTGTCTTATCGCTAGAATCTCGGGTAGCATAGAAAAGATGTTGCTCATTGTCATGCTTCTTGATGAAATTTGCTTGATGCTTGTTTTTATTGCAACAATTCTTCTCCACATGTCCAAATTTTGTTACAATAATGACATTGTGGTTTTCCACGATGCCAAAAATCCTTCTCTGAGTGATTTGTCTTTTCACATATGTCACATGGAGGATATTTTTTTGATTGGTCTTAGGGAAATTTCTAGAATTATGTTTGTTTCTAGAAACTTCTCTATTTTTTCCCACCAGTTTCTTCATCTTAAGACTGTAATTTGAGCTTTGATTGGAAGGAATTTTTGAGAGAGTCTTCATCGTGCCTTTTCAATCTTTGCTCATTCGCTTCAAGAGAATTCATAAGTCGTCACTAGTAAAGTAGACAAATCTTTGGTTCGCTCTATTGCAATCACAATTACATCAAAGCTATGGGGAATAGAAATAAGATTTTTCTCAATAATTTTCTTGTCAAAAATATTTTTTCTATATGCTCTTATTTGACTAACTATTTCTTTTATCCTAGAATAATAGTCTTTAACAGTTTCAGACTCCTTTATCTTTATTAACTCAAAGCCCTGTCCTAGACTTTGAAGTTTAATGGCACATACCTTGTCGTTGCCTTGAAACTCCTCCTGCAATGTACTCCACGCATCCTTAGCATTTGTGACATCCATTATTCTTGGAAAAATTGCGTCATCTATTGCTTGTTGTAAAATATATAGTGTCCTTGAATCTTTTTTCTTATTCTCCTTCAACTTCTTCTTTTGTGTTGCACTAAGAACTGAAGTGTATGTAGAAGCAATGAATCCTTCTTCTACAATGTCCCATAAATCTTGAGAACAAAAAATATCTTCATTTTAATGTTCTAATAGTCATAATTTTCTCCTGAATAGGAAAATGAATAGATGAGGTTTGGGTAATATTGGTCATGGTTTAAGATAATTTTTTTTTAAAAAGTCGTTGATGAGATGGAAGAAAATTGGAAGAATAAAAAGTACGAAATAATTATGATTAGATTATGTAAAATGTGGGAATCTTCTGTATATATAATCATTGTTGTAGATATAATTAACTCATTATATTTATTGAATTATACATAATGAAAATAGGAATTGGTAAATTAGAATATATATCTTATTCCAATTTTATAGTTTATACAGTTTTAAAACTGAGATGTAAAGTTGTTATGTAATTTTATATATGTTATATTAAAAAAGGTAATTTTATATATGAAATATTACCAATTGCTAATAAATAGTTTGTGTATTAAATGACAATTTGTTAATATAAAAAATATAAGATATAAATTTGAAAAAAGTATATATCATAGATCACTGTCATGTTCACTCTCCAATTATAAAAACTGAGATATGCACGCACTTAAAATACAGTGAAATTATACACTTATTTCGGCAATAATATCATTCTGAAGTTATTACAAGATTAATTAAGGTGAGGCAATACCTACTGGTAAAAAAAGAGAAAAAGTAGCGAGTCAAAACACTTTTTCTTTATCTTTTGTTAATTGTTTCTTCAAGGTGTTGCCTCTTTAAACTGCAGTCACTCTGACGCTTTTGATATGTTGATTTGACGAACACAAACAAACTAGCAAGATTTAACAATGACGTAAACGCAACTTTCAATATTAGCCGGAAAACAAAGTCTAATAATTGCGGCATTACGAAGAATAACGAACTTAATGTGTTTATGAATAATTGCTCTCTCCCCCTCTCATTATATATAAAAAACATTTTAAACTTTTTTTTAAAGATATTGACAGCACACAATTATTGTTTTTCTTTATACCTCAACTGAATTGAGTGCAAAAAAACTGATGATAAAGTTAACGTTTATACCTTCGTTCTAAAGATTAAAATTTATTTTTCATCTTCATAAATATACAAATATTCTAAATTTGTTATTGAAATTTTTTCAATATTTTTTTCCTTATAAAATTGGAATTGATTACTTTTGCCCCAAAGTAAGGTTTGAATATAAAAACCTATGTATATTGTTCTTTTATATTTTGTCTTTATATCTATCACATGCATAACCGATAAAAAATTATTATTATAAATTTGGATTTATTTGAATCATGTTCCAAAAAATAACCAATTTTAATTTAATGAGATGAAAAAAATACTCATAATTTTGCAGGACCAAAAATATATTTTAACATTCCATAATCAATTCGGATAATTTCTAAGTCCGACAAAACTTACATACAGTTGCATAAGTGTTGTTGTCCAATTAAAAATAATATACATGATTTGATTTGTTAATGTAATTTTTTTTTTGTGTATTATCGAGACAGTTTTAATTTTAATTAAAGAACAACACTTACAACACCTATGGAACTGTACATATATTTTTTTCTTTTTTAAGTCTAGTAATTCGTATTGTTAAAAATGCTAGTATAATATATACACGCGTCTTCTAGTTTATAAAATGCAAATCCACGTCTTCTATAAAGAGACCGAGACCCTTTTTCTGTATATGATAAATGCAAATAAACAAGTGAATTGTATGAATGCACTAACTTATAACGAGGGCATGTGGGTTGAGCATCAAATTCATTGGTGGATTTGTCCTACAAAACACTTGTTTACTTGAGAATTTATTGGGAAGGTTAATGGAAATTGCATCCATGATGATGGTGGTCCACATTTTAGATTTTGACAACTTAGACGTGGGTCATTATTGGGGTCAGAAAATTTCTTCTCTGAAAGGATCACATTAGTCAAACAAAAAGTACACTTTGCTACGTAGATCTCTTTCCATTACATAGCTAAAACAATTTTGTCATTCTTTAACGGATTAGCTTTTTTGAAACCTATCACGAAAAATTCTAAACCGGACGATCCAAAAAAAAAAAAGGACCGTAACCTTTTGTTTTTTGGTGTAACAAATTATTAAGACAACATCATTCTTGTTAACATTATGTGAATTGAAATTATTCCTTTAAGAATAAACATTGACTGAAACTGAATAAATGTTGCTCAATGAGACGTGCTCGAATCAGAATGAAACAAAAGGAAAAAGAAGTTTAGGCATCAGGTACAAATAATGACTTACTGGTAAAAGCCAACAAAGCAGTTTAAGTAGCGTGGTTCCTTTTTTCCTTTTTGTTGCAACTTATTCATAAAAACAAAATTGAAAACAACAACATAAATTTCACTCATTAGCTGCAATGATTCTCATCAAAGTTGGCTGCTATAAGAAAATAATAGGGTGGTTAAGAACTCAAGATAAACGAATAAGATAATTAACACGGGGTACAAATATTCCCTTGGTTTATCTCAATTGTGTTAAAGAATAAGTCAAACACCTTGGTTAGAATCTTCAAATCCTGCAAAAATAACAAAGGCAAGAAAATTAGTGAAGTAAAACTATTAGTTGTTACTTCACTGAGTCATAGCACAAGTTAATTTTAGTTACATTATCATTTTTTTGTTGTTGTTTAATCCGAGGTATTCTCTAGCCAAGAGTCAGAGACTAATATATCAGAATACTAAGATTTATACTAGAGACTAACCTCTCATTCATGAGAATTGAGAATAAATGCTGTATATTTTCTTTGATCCACATAGCCATTATTCTACCAATAAGGCTGTGAGCCGCAAATATCCATAGTGCAAGACCACAAACTCTGCAGCTGCAACAAGGTGTATGGAGAAGGTTTAGTAGTTATAGAAAGAAAAAAGACAGAGAAACCGAGAAAAAGAAAGAGGGGCAAAGGACAACCTTGTTTGAAAGTGAGGATAACAGAATGTCTCGATCATCATTGTGGCTGGCAATTGCTCACTCACTGTATTGCCTACCTAAAAGAGGAGGGGCCCCAAGTCAAGTATAGGATAAGGCTTGCATGACATTTCAACTAGAAACTTTATTAGGAAGAACGACATGGTCAAATCCATTACTGTCAAGAAATATTTGAAATATTTATAGCATCAACTTCTGCAGACTCAAATTAATAGCCAAGAACAGACAATATAAGTACTTATTCCTTGAAATGAATCTTGTGGTTAGAAATGTCTACTTATTTGGTGAAAGTAGGTACGGCTAGACCTGAACTATTTGGTCAATTAGCAATTAACTAATTAATTTTGAAGACAAAGACCAGTTAGTAGTCCTGTGCATATTGGATCTTGGCCTTCATTGAATTTTGAAGTTGTAGGAAATAGAATTAATGGCAAATCCGAGTTTGATTTTCTGTAAGCTAAATTCTAAAGGATGATCGAACAGGGTAGAGAATATTTATGGGAATTTTCTTGTTGAGGTGAATTACCTTGTGTTATACACTAAACTGTTTCAGTTCCCTCAAATAGCCTAGTTGATCTCATGGAATAAGAATTATAGACAATTAGGCATTCATCAAAAGTAGTTCAAATCAGTGTAGCCGTAACCATGTGAATGTGGAAACAACTCTTCTACTTCAATCCTGGAACTGGAGCTTTTCTTTATTTGGTTACAGCTAACAGACTCAACCTCTGCCAAGAACATGCTATACACTGGCCGATGATCAGAAAATCTTGACTCCCCACGAACGTATGATAATTGGTGAAGGCCCCTTCCATACCACAAGATACGATCACACCTTCATGAATAGAGATTATTTTACGTAAATAATGATCCAGGACATTTCATTTGGCAATAGTATCATTTATTTGCGCACCCCCCCTCCCCACTCTTTTCCAGTAATATTTTTCACTTCATTGATTCAAACAAGAAGTTATTTGCAAGAAAGAAGACTACCATGCTGGAGTTCTTCTCTTTTGTTTTGAGTGTCTGTCATCACCTGCATATCTGTCTGAATTGTTTGAATACTTATAAGTGGGAGGGAAATATATTTTCCCTTCATTCCATCCTTCAAAGACTCGACCTTGCCTCTGCTCTATACACAACTGAAAGAAAAAGATATCAAATGGTCAGGTACAACTTAGAAGCAATATGAGAAAGGAGCAAAGATTAATCAGAATTACTTGTAAAGGGACCAAAATAGTAACATACCTGGTCATTCTCTAACAAAGTCTTCCAATCATGCATCTCAACAAGAGCTTTTGCTGCACGGTAAGAAATGGCTATCCGATAATTTAAATCCCCCAGCCAAATTATTCGGCTACACCAGTTAAACCAAAAGTTTAGTTCTTAACTAGGGTACAAGTTAGCACTTAGTAGTAAATTTTATTTAAATTCACAATGTCCAAGTATCAGATGCATGGTATAGATCACATTCAGTAGAGATGAGGGGCTTACTCATGTTCCAGAATTGTCTGAGGAGAATACTCACCACCGATGTCTAGGACAGGGGGAAACCTTGTCTTTCTGAGAATCTCCATTACATCTGAATTTCTCCGTAACTCGTCACCATCCTTTTGTCCAGAAGTCAAATGACTACAAATGAAGCAAAAGCTTGTTTGGTGCAATGACATACTAATTGATATTGATCCCTGGAAAATCCAACAGAATGAAATGGTCTCCTTCCCTAGTTCATTATAAACTTTGCTATTGAAATAGATTGTCAAATGTACCTTGTTTCCAAGATATCCCATCAAGCCTCTGCCAACACAAGACACTTTCATGTTGTGAACATCATCTCTTATATCACTCTTCACCCAAACAGTTAGAAATACCCCAACCATTTGCTTACTAGCAACCAAGCAATATCTTGAGTGTCCTGTGTGTCTATCACTGTCTTCTGTAGAGAAACAACCGCCATATGACATTGGTGAATATTGTGCTGTAATTGGGGAGTCACCAGTGCCATTTTCTTCATCTGAGGAACCCCATCGATAATTGGGATCATAGTCGCTCGTTCTGTGACCAAACATCACTCTATCACAGACACTGAGACGGCGATCAAGGCAGGCTTGGGGCATTAGCATATCATTATCGATTCTCATACTACGACTCAAGGATTGGAAGGATCTTCGTTGAAAGAAAGAAGTTGCCTTCTGCCTCATTGATCCCTCAAAATCGGCATCTAGCTCTACAATAGGATTAGGGAGGGGCGAAGGAGTGTGGCATCCGCCATTTGTTCCAGGAAGGCTGTTCAGGGTCCTCCTAATAAGGGCTAGCCATTTTCTTGCAGGACCATTGTCTTCTGTTCCCAAAACATTACCCGCATTAAGAGGTACAATTTCTTGAAACCTGAGGCCAAGTGAATGCAAAATATTTCAGTGAACTTTTGCATAAGTAAAGGAGATTGAACATTATATAGTCAGCAATTTACCCAAGAACATAGATATCAGCAGGTGGAGATGTGTGAAGCCAGTCTTCAAGACTCAAATAACATGGAGGTGACTTCCCTGCTACATTCCAAGTGGCAGCAAAGATTCTGAATCCAAAAGGGAGAAACGAAGCTCAAAAGAATAAAAATTCTTAAATTTCATTGCAATAGTAACAGCCAGGATAATGAAATACAATACACAGCTACATGAAGCATACCGCATACCTATAGTTATACACATCTGTAACCTGAGCTTCATCAAGGTCATTCTTACCTCTTCCTCTTCGCATTCTGTCTGAGTACCATCTGCTTGATCTCTCTATGTATCAAAATAGAGATTACACATCGGAGATTACTAGATTAGTAGAAACCAAAACTATAGAAAATGAAAAAGAAACAAAGAATAAGAATAAGAAGAAAGAACAAATAGATTTCCAAAATTACGACAAAAAAGCGTGGTCTAAATTTCTTTTGATCTTTTATATAGTAGAAGGATTTGAAAACGTGTGCTCCTAAGAGATATGAAGATGAAGAAGATGCTGAACCTGATTTGCTTTTCCTGATGGTGCATGCCTCCCTTTCTGAATAGTTGCTGCTACACTCTTCATCAACACCTGAAAAAGGAAAGCCATAAAGTTAACAAAGCTGTGCTCTTTTGACGATCATTTTATCATCCTACAAAATCAAAACAAAAAAAAAAAGCAGAATTATTTTGTATACAAAAAGGGTAGAATTAGAAACCATGGAACAAGGAAAACAACAAAGGGTAGATCCTGTGCTGCAAGTAGCATACCCATGGAAACAGACAAGAAAAAAAAATTATTTTAGTGCACACAAAAATTAGTTGAACTAGAAGCAGAAAAAATGCCCTTTTCGGTTTTAAAACAAAAGTTAAGATTATTCCCTATTAGATAGCCCTAGAATGTAGATTACATCAAAGTGATGGGAAAAATTGAAGAATCACCTTGGGAGAGAACCTCATCTGAGTGAAAATCCTCAGCTTTGTTCTTGATATTGAACCACTTCTTGACCAATGATTTTGACCAAGAAAGCTTGAACAAGAAAAACAGGGTAAGCAATGCCAATCCCAGAAAATCAAATGCAAATGAATTTTGAAGGAGAGCTGGCATTTCTCAAACCTTGCTCTTCTTCGAGTTCTCATCTCTCATTGTTGGGACAAAGCTCACAACTTCATGAAGCTTTCTCTATTCACGGATACAAAGGTTCTGAATTGATGTCACACTGTCTATTGTTCCTTCTTTCAATCAAAGCTCCTTAGTACTTACTTTCATGAACGAACTGTGTGAGGACTGAGTGTTAAGTTAGAAGACAATTTTCTGTCTCAGAACAGGACAACCTTAATTTCTGTTGAGTTTCATGTTTTGGTTTATATGTCTCTCCATTCAAACAGATGAAAAAAAGGAGGGAAAAATGGCTTAGGTGATGAAAGCAATGTGACGAGGCTGAAGAATATGCAGAAGTAAGAAAGGATTAAGTGCTGCCCCAGTTGTGAAGTTTAAGGTTATGAGGGTAGAGAGGGTGAAGTACCGAGGAAGAAAAAGAAGACAAGGTAGAAACATGTAGAGAGAGAGAGAGAGTGGAGAAACCTCGTTGAGGTAACAGAGAGGAAAACAGCGAATTTGAAGAGAGGCAAGTTTGTTTGGCTCTCCCTCGAGGCCTTTTACTTACAGCAAATCCAACTATCCAAGGCCTACCTCACCCACCTAAGCTCACACACACAACCTCTAACTATCAACTATGGTTGCTTATATATTGTTAATGGTCTCATTCCTTCACACCCAAACACTGTTTAGTCAAATGGTTCAACATGATGCACAACTATAAATCCTCTTGTACAATAATCTTTCTTTTCTTATAAAAAAATAAAATTAATAACACATTTTCTATTATACTCTTTTATACTGATTTTTTTATTAATTAAAATTTATTAAAAATAATAAAATCTTGTGAAACCCACATCATATTTATAACCTACCTAGTCATTCTTTTATTAGTTCTTACATTCGCTCATAAATACTCAATATAAAAAGTATAACAAATATATCCCGCCGTTAACTTCCGTCTGTCACCGTTAATAAAATAGTCAACGTGACACAAAAGAACAAATTTGTCACTGAAATGATTGTCAAGGTGACTATCTCTAATTACCAGCAAACATATTTATAATAATATTTTTTTGACTTTTCATATTCTCACTCCGTTGACAAACAAAAGATGAAAATATAAAATTTAGTTCCCGAAAGTATAAAAAGTGGGACAAATATATCCGAACGTTAGATTGCGACTTATTATTATAATTTTGAAAAAATTATAATGACTACGACAAAATTTTGGGGAAGCTATATCACACTGGTAAGTGTTTGTTTTTATTATATATTTTTAAGTTTCATCCATGGTTGAGACATGCATAAAATATTATCAATAGAAGTGAATTTTTATTGTTTTGGCGAATTCTTCTTACTTTTCTTCAACTACAAAAAAAAAAATCAATCATTTGGTTGTTAACTCTTAAATAAAAGTTATCAACATAATTTATTTAATTGTTTTTTTAATAAATTTTTTATAATAAAATAAGAATGTCTATTGGTATATGCAATGACATCAAATTACAAATTATAATAAAAGTTTGTTGATTTTTAATTTTTTTAAATCATACACAATTATTTTTTATTGATTGATCATTTAAAAAATCATAACCTTTAAAAAAATCATTCCAAAGGAGGTGAGTGTTTTTTTTACAAATTAAAAGTGTCATTTCAATTGCAATTTTTCCTAAAAATTATTCATGGACTTAATTTAAGTATAATGCTTTACAATAAACATTTTTTTACTTGAACCTTTCATCAAGCATGAGAGTGTCAAAAAATTATTTATAGTTTATAAAATGAGTATTTTTTTTTCTAGACTCAATTTAATTTAGAGTTTGTTAAAAAAAATTTCACAATCATTATAATTTTTTTTCAAATTATAATAATTAGTCACAATTTACTATTAACGTTTTGATATATTTGTCGTAATTTTTACAATTTTTGGGATTAAATTTTGTATTTTCATCTTTCAGGGACACATTTGTCACTGAAGTGAGTAAAAGAAAAGTTAAAAAAATATTATATGACAAATATGTCTCTATGCTGGCAATTAGAGATGATCACGTTGGCCATCATTTCAATGATAAATTTGTGTCTCTCTCTCATGTAGACTATTTTATTAACGGTGATGGATGAAAGTTAATGACAAGATATATTTGTTGCACTTTTTACACTTTTGGAGACTAAATTTTATATTTTCATCTTTTAGAGACGTATTTGTCAACGAATTACACATTCAAAAACAAAAGTGATTATTTACCCTACATTATAAAATATTCGTTTCCAACCCAACATAATTTCACACGTTCAATTAAACATATAGTTGCACATTTGATTCTAAGATATAAAAGAGTATCTATTTAATTATATCCCTTAAACATATAGTCTAACATTTGGTTCTAAGATATAAAAAAGTATCCATTCAAATTTGTGAGTGATCAATTTCTTAAATAGATTTTAATATTTAAAAATTAATTTCTAACTTTTAATTTACAAGAAAATCTCATTTTCATTTGATTTCTTAATCTTAGCTATATAAGACATTGTTTTGATTTTTTATTTTATTAAATGTCATTTTAATATTTTTTATTATATTTTATGTTAATATTAAATGTTAAATGAAATATTTTTTGTAAAATAGAAAAATATCACTAAGTGTGTCATTTGGTGTTGTTGACAAAAACTCAAGTTTTACATTGGCTAAAAATAAAGTCAAATTAGAATATATAAATGAGAAACAACCCTTACCCCTCGAATTGATTTTTGGAATTGAGTTAGAACTAAAATTTAAGAGACGTGCAAGGTTTTGTTATATCTTAATCAATATAAGGAGGTTTAGTCAAATACTCCTATTAACCAAGTCTTACACATAAGTCAGACATTAGATTACGAGTGAAGAAAGTATGTTAGTTTCAAACATATTTGGTATGCGAGACTGGTAGTTGCGCCACGGACAGTGAAGTTAGGTTTGATCTTAATATCTAAGCATTGGTGACCCATCTTACATTTGACATGTAGGAGAAAGCAGTTAAAGAAGAGAAAAAATAAAGAGGATGTGTGTGGAGGATTGTTTTCCTCTTCCCTTTCGCTTGTTCGTTCTTCTTTAACTTCTCTTGTTTTGACATTGTCTTTGATACACACGACAAAAATCATTTATATATTTCTGTTTGTCCACCGATTTTATTTCTTTTTTTTAGGTTTGTAAAAACCTATTGGGGTTCAGGGGTGGGTTTGAATCTACCTGATTTGAGATAGTACCTTGTAAACATCGTGTATGTCGCATAGTTGAACTTGAAGAGAATGTTTCATGTTTTAAGGAAAAGTGGAGAACTACTACTTCTGATTCCAAGGACAAGCTATTTGTAATTTGATCTTTTATTTGATGAATTTGATCTTTCATGTTTGTGTTATATCTCGTGCGTGCGTGTTGGGGTTGGGAAATTCAAAGAACTCATTGGTTCTACAAGCTACATAACTCTATGTCTCCTCTAAAACTTCATTTATAGCTTTTTGAAAGGAAATATTATTGAACAAATGAAACTTTAGCTTTTGTTTTTGTGTGAACCTTAGACTCATCATGTCCAAGAAGACAAAAGGCAATTTTTCCAAATAATGGATCTCGTATTGAGCACTTTTCATTTTGTACAAGCTCGCACTTGCACATGGATCAGTGTATTATATTATGCTTTGCATGAGGTGACGGATCGTTCATCAGCAAAATGCATGTTTATATTTTCATATCATTTAAAGAATTTAATTAGAATATATTCTCAGTATAAATATTTGTATACCATTATCCAATCATATATTATCATGTGGTAAAATGATTAACTATTATTATAATGATTACTTAAAAAAATATCTAAAATGAATTCTAATTAATTAATACTTTACACAAAGATAATATACATAAATTAATCTCATATAAAATAGTATCTTGTTCTGCCATTGCAAGTTCCTAATTATAGTTTACAATTCATCTTCCAGCTTAACACACGTGAAATTACGTGATCTCCAAAATCTCCTTGACCTAAGTGAAACCATCTATCGATAAAACCATAATTAAGTTCTCTTTTCTCAATGACCTTTTGCATTTTTTAATATCAATCAAGCTCTTAAGTTTTGATGTTAGAAACTTCAAATCATGAATTTATTGAAGAGGGGAGATTCAGAGAACCCCAGCTCAATCTTTGAGTTGGAATTTCAAATGAACCCAACATAGTGACCCACTAGCTTCAGTGAAGCTTCCACTACCACCATATAAGCCTTACCCCCAATAGTGCATAGGTTGTCATGGCCAGTACATGTGGTTGTCCCAGAATACCCTGCTTTGCTAACTATACGCGTCGGGTCCTGTCACCTTATCATATGATATGATTACACTATGAGAGAAAAAATAAAAGGAATATTTAGTTTCTTCTGGAATATGTATTTCCTCTCTTTTTAAAGTGAAACACTTAATTAATATGTAGAGTCTTTTCTTTCTTCTAATTTAGAATCTGTTTATAAAATAAAAAAATAAACTAACTAAATGAAGAAAGAATACTGTAAGGGAACAAATGCTATAAGAATACCAAAATTTTACCCAAAATCATACGTGTTTCCATTTTGTCAATTATAATAGCCTTCGAGTTACCCAGTAGATCTCTAGTCAAGCATAAAGATTCATATAAATTCACAAATGAATCAAGTTTTTTATTTTTTAAAAAATCAAATAACATTTTCAAGTAGTTATGCAACATTAAATTTTAATAATTTATATACAGCTGTATAACTTCAATTTATTTATGGGACATATGTATGCTTACATTAGGTTGTTTGTCCGGCCCATGTTCTAATAATTTTCAACGGAAATAGCCTTGTTTTTTTCTTCATGTAAATCATCTTAGGAATCATTCACCAAACATGAAGTTACAAGTCAAACAATTTCATTTGGGAAATTGGAGCTCTTAAAGCTATTGATAATGTTCAATGTTGGCTAAGAATCATATATTTATCCGAATCCGACAGGTGAAAGGTCACAATTGCATATTTTCTTCCTTTTTTCTATGTTCCCTTCATAATAGTGCCAATGATGCTTACAAGAAAGGCCAGTATCAAAATTAAATATGAATGGGCCCAATTCATGGAATGCACAACTAAAGGCGATAGCGTTTACCCTACAATTTGAATCTTCTAAATTGCCTTGGGAAAGGTTGCTGCCTAATGGATACTACATTGTCAAGAAGATTGAGATTTATCATCCACAGGGGGCACCTTATTATTGGATTCAATAATGAAATATCTGTTATCATTGATTAGGGTTTTGCATTCTCTCCCTTTCTTTTTATCATTTTCCACAATAAATTTACAAAACTATCAGTAGAGTACTAGAGTGTCCTCCCATATATCTGCCACGTGATTGTCATATGGCAACAACTAAATGTTTAATTAGAAATGAAATTATTTTCAACGAATCATCATAGGATCATTCATGTTCAACACACTATCTTTTTCATTTTCTAAATACATTCCCTTTTCTTTTAAGAATGATAAATTTTGCAATTTTTCATTCGTGTTTTTTTGAGTTATTAGTGGACAATAGAAACTATTATTTGATTTTTTTTATAAACAATTGAAATTATTTATATGAGAAAATATGTGAGATAACAACCATAAATAATAGTTTTATATTTTTATTTAATCACTAATATATATAATAAATTTATCGACTTTCATAAAAAAAATATTATTATAAATGGAAAGTCTTTTAAAATGAATGATGAAATTGTAACTTGACAATCTCATTTTTTTTTCACATGAAAGAATCCTTTCTCGATGAGAACATTGTATTGTAAGAACAGAAAAGACTTCCATGACCTTTTTTTATTCCTTAAACTATTTTGGTTGAGGTGCTTACATGCAACTTATTTTAGAAAATAGGTTCTTACATATTTTTTTTAAAAGATTCTTTTATAAAAGGGAATTATTTTCTCACAAATAAACAATTTTTTTTTTGCTAAGTTCATTCTGAATGAGTTAGCTAGAAAAATGGTTGATAGATTAACGAGGCAGTCAAAGGATGCTCTTTAATTGTACTTTAACTAAAGTAAGTTATATCTAGGATGATGGAACGAGGTCTCTTTCTATTTCTTTTGCTTTTGCAGCTTTGAAAAATCTCTTGTTATTATCGTACTTTCTTTTTCTCCTCACCCCCTCATAGCCGTTTGATATGAAGGTGTCAATTTGGGCTTCTGAATTTATTTTTTTATTTTTTTATTTCTTTTGTCCTTTAGAATTTATTTTCATGTCATTTTCTTCACAATCTGGCAAAGGAGAGATGTAACTGGTACTGTTTGTACACTTGCACTTGGTGATATAGATAGATACTGATGTAAACATCATGGCTTTTACTTCTTCAACTACATTTTTATATAACGTATGTCCTTACAGTACAAAATATTAATGAGGATCTGGACTATGGACCACCACAAGAGTTAATTAATACTTGGACATAGCTAAATGTATTTTATTTATTAAAAAATAAATAAAGAAGCATGAGCAAAAGTTTCTCCAGCTATCACGGTATTATTCCTTTCTCATAAATTTTCTTTTCTAGGTCAATCAAATTTTGGACTTATTATTGCTCAATCATTACTTGAACGGCCATATATGTACAATTTTTATCCTTAAAATTTCAATTATTTATTTCTCTGAATAAATGGAAAGCAGACTGCAGTTGTTCAATTCTAATCATATTACAGGACACTTTTTTTTGGCATACACGTAAGATGGAAGTCACCATGTGTCAATTTAAGATTATTTTTCTTCATTTAATTGTACTCAAATGGTACGTGGACAAATTAACTTATGTGCACCTATTTGGATTAATCATAATGAATTACCAACAAGATTTTTTTGTAAGAGTTGCCTCACAAGACCAAAAACGTAGGCCGGGACTTGTTACAAAAGCCCATAACTCCATAAGGGAGATTTGATACTACCATAATATATACATAATTATTTAGTTATTTGGGACGCTAAAAATTGTAAAATAAGCTAAAATGTCACTAAAAGATTCTTTTACAATTATTCACCTCTTTGTTTAGAAGAGAGGGAAAAAATTGCAATTTAAGACAGTCTCACGGAGAGGCAGTATAATTTATTTTAAAAAATTATTATCCACATTTCCGTAAATGAAATACTGTTTCAACTATGCATGCAGATCAAGTCCTTACTTTTGACAACGATTAATCTTACTAAAAAAGCTAATTGATATGTCTAGTGAAATCTTCTCTTTCAACTACCTTTATTTCATACATAAAGACTTTCCATAAAGGATTTGAACTCAATTCTATTTGAATCAACACAAGATTAGTTTACTTAATTGCAATATTGCAATAACAATTGTTTTTAAATTAAAAGTTTGATCAGCACACCATTTCCTCTCTTTTTCATTTTAAAAATTTACAATAATATACAATAATCTTAGGAAGAGCCTCATAGCATAATTGATTCCAATGAAGAATAGGTGTGGTCTATATTAAAAAAAACTTAGGAAGAGAAAAAAAAAAAGTACATAGTCGTTGGTTAGTGTTGGAAGAAAAAACAGCATTGTGCAGAGTAAATGGAATACCAGAATGGGACCAACATTATTCAAGTTATAAAGCAGAACAATGCAGAGAAGCAAGCAGGGAATGTATACTGTATCTTTTGGACCCTTCTCAACTTTGAGGTTAGTGCCTCAGATATATAGGAAGCAACAAGGAAGCCTCAGCATGAACCTGTACAAGAAGATCATATGACATATGCTTTGCCAAACTCACCTTAACAATACACATCAGCATTGGAGCTGTTAAGAGTTCCATAAATGACTTGCAGTTTGTGTGAAAAGATTTTAAAAAATAATTAAGGCTGTTGTGTTGACTTTATAAGGCTGATATTGATGGTGATGTTGATGTGAAGCTTTTGACCATAGGGTAGTAGAAAATGAAAGGGTTTTCCACCTAAACAGTTATTGTTATTTATGGTTGAGTAACTTAAGACCATTTCCTCGTTTTCATAGAACTAGACAAAAGATATTTTCTCTGTTTGCCATGTTTTACCTTATACTATCATTTGCCATGCTTTTTGCATCACTGTCTTTAATTCCTGCCAGACCAAACCCACGCATGCAACCCTTTATTGCATGTTGGATCATCACATCATCACCAATTAATTTATACTAGTTCAATGTACATTTTGGCTACCGTGTAGACAACACGATTGTTTCTTCTATCAGAAAATTTCACAAATATTATTCTTTACTTTTCATGATTTTATTATGATTCATTGCAGATGATACAAATTACACACCTAGGGGAGCTAGGAAAACGACATGGTAATGCATGAGAGTAAAACCGTGGCCTGATTTGGAAAGTGAGCTTTAGGTAAAAATATTTCATTCAGCTAAGATTGCTATAAAGAAAGCTTCTTTTGTTTATTCTTTTTCTTTTTTTGGATCTTTGCTTTATCCTGGCAGTCAACAGACAAAAGAATGCACAATCTTGGCATGCAAAACAGTGCTCTCAAGCTTATAGTTATCCATGATGTTCTTGAATGTTCATATTTAACTTGTTCAACTTTTTTACTTTTCTTGGTGAGTACCATTTTTGTTTTGTTTTATGTTTTCAATATTGTGTATTGTTCATACAACATAATAATTTGGTAACATTCCCCCATCACAAGCTTAAACCACAGAATAATTTCAATAGAAGGCTAATAATTTGAATATCATAAACATATCATGATTTTCTATATCTTATGTCATTAATCTTTTCACTCCACACACAGCATCTGTTGGCAAATCCAACTTCAAACCCTCCTTCCATCCTTAGCTCTCAATGATTTTGGACCCGACAGCACGGTTTGGTTTTTTAGCCTTATACGATGTAAAAAAAATTCTTGGGTGAGACATGGTACACATTGGTACATTCCTTTGCTACAACAACAATTGGTCTTTAAAATGAATATGCATAACTTAAACTTTCCTAACATGTTAAAACAAGTTTGAATTCATGAAAAGAAACTATATTTCTTACTCGAGTCAAAGTTAAATCTGACTCGGGTAAGCTGGATGCGCTGCCACTACTTGTGTTAAGACCCTAAATTAAAAATGTAAAGCCTTTAGTCAATTTTAACTAGTTAGGTGCATAAATTATATTGTACACCATATATATATGCACCAGAATTTTACTACTACTTATAAGCATTAATTTAACATATTGCTTGCCTCAATTAAGGAAGGAGGCAAATTGGTTATCAATGTTATTGGAAGTAGACATCTCATTTCATGCAGTGGGCACAACTTCGGAAGGAAATTTTCAATATATATTTTAAGAATGTGAGCTTGTGTTTAAACTAAATCAAACTGATATGTTCTATTTTTTTATCATATCACTAGTTAAACGTGGAATCTCTACCATATTTCTGTCACCCTGAGGATTAAATTAATATTCTAAACCTAAAATTTGCAGGACTGGATATTTATATGTGATTTGGTAAATGTCAGATAATGGGTGACTCGATAGTCTAACAATCATCATTGAGATAAATTCTGATATTGTCTTAGAATTTAAACTTAAGCCTATAACTCAAACTAAATAATTTACTTATGAGTAAGAGTTACTTCCACCGATATACATTATTTTAATTCTATCACTAATTAGGATGGATCTCAAACGCAACTAAAACGATTAGACGCAGAAGTTCACTTTCTTCGGTGGCATATTCAATGTTTTAAATACACCACCCTCGAATTAAATAGGTTGGTAATAAGTTTGGTGGATATGGCTTATACTTTATATGCTTGAATGGACAGTATTGAAAATCGAAATAGTCGCTAAATAGTAGTTGTCCATTTATCAGTGTTAATTTGTAGTTATTCCTAGTTGTGCGCTGTACTGCAACTCGTATGCGTTCATTACTAATAAAAAAATACGGGTTCATTAAACTCATGGATTTTCTCTCAAATCTTTTACACTACAAAAATGTGCACATAACAACAGTAATTAATAACGCTAACTTGCACTGGACAGTATCTCTCTTTTTACCTAAATATTATGAGGAAAATATTACTGAGAGAAAAGGATGATCTACAATGTCCCTCTTTCGTCCTCTTTTGTTACACCACAAGTTGTGATATGTGAAATTTAGTACTATATTATGCAAAAAGGGTTATTCCTTCATGTGGCTGGCTTCTTCAATGATGAATTGCCTAATGCATCAGCATATATCCCATCCATGTAAATGTCAAGAGGGATTATTGGAATTATACTATGCGTAACTGATCACTCGTTCATAGCTTGTTTTGATCAAACGGAAAGCATATGGTCCATTTCTACATTCTGACTCAACAAGCCTGAACTCTTTGCATAAGTCTCCGCCCCATGTGACTGTTAGTAAGCTAAATGCATGCAATTACAACAACTTTCTTTTTTAATCTCTATAGTTTAAAACATCTCATTTCAGTCCCTCTAGTTGTAATTTTGTTTACCTTTTGATTCTCGGAGTCTAAAGTCATCTAAAGATTAAATGAACAATGTCATAGTTCGTTTGTTAGCATTTTTGTTTACGTATTAATTTGGCCATAACACTGGCTAATCTTTAAGATTACAATTTTAAAATGAAAATATTCCAGGTCCGAAAAAAAGGAACAAAACAGACAAAAAGATATGAGACCATAAGTATTCATCTCGTGAGTCTCCACTCAACATGATTTTTAGTTAGGAAAATGTTTAAGATACTAATAATCCTAAATTATGTTATAATAAACATAACAATTACTAAAATTCTGCATAAGTTGCCACGTTCTTTTTTTTTTTCAAAATCAACGAGAAGGACAACACGCATCTTTCTCTTGATCACAAATTGCGATTTTCAGGTTGCTAGCTCCAAGGGCAAAGCATATTCCAAGTTGCATTGACCAATATTTCATAATGAATTAGCCAAATCATCCTATGGTCCTATCTTAGCCCAGAGAAGCAACTAGATCCAGTGCAGCTGCCAACCTTGTTGACATGTAAATTAGATTGATTGACTGCTAGACAGGGTCCTGTATATCTTCCTAATAGTATCCGGAGTCGTTCTGCAACAGCCACCTACAAGGGAAGCTCCTAACTCACACCATTTATTTACATATGAGATAAAATCTTCATCTGTAACACCAGTATTTTGCTGCAATAACAACAGCATAATATCAGTGTGACTGTATACATAATTCAAGAAACATCCCAAAATATTTTCTTTAAAATGATTGAATCTCTAAGAAACTATCTCCATGCTTTATGTGGTTTCTCTCAAAGATAAGAATGTGTACCATATGAAGTACTAATCAACTTTAACAAACCATAAGTTCATAACTTGAAAAATACAATAAACTAGATAAAACAAATACATAACTTAAGGAGTTAATTCATGTTCATGTGGGGTTCCATTAATTTCTTATGATATCATGTTACATGCATTGTTTGCTATTGTGTTACAAGAAATATAGAAAATTGCACAGGCGGAACATGATTAAATAATCACTAATCTCTCTTAACCATGTCCAACACATGAGTGCACATTTGGCTATTTTCTAATCTCTATTAACCATGTCATCACTTAACTAGGACAGGGATCCAAATGAAACAAAAACATTTTATAAGGACCAAAACAGGAAAAAAAAAATTAAGAGGACAAAAAGAAAACAACCCTGTATATATTATAGGGGCTAAAAAACTATTCAAGTCTTTCCTTAAAATCTTCATATGTACTTGTATACGATTATTAATAAAAGGATGTGAAATCTGTCATTCCATACCAGTACTAAGCTACCACTTACACTAAGACTCCTACTTCTGAGCAAGTTTCTATTTTAAATGATAAATCACACATGACACAACAATCTGAATCAGTTGTACAGTTCAAATAAAATGATTTCACCAAAATGGAAAAGAGAAGGGATAGGGACACACCTATATACTTTTACTCTATAATTAAGTTTGCCTTTACAGCTTCTTTCTTTTATTTGACAGAATATGAATTACTTTAATTAAAGCAGAATAATTTCCATAATCCAAGTGGCTCATTTTTTATATGATAATTTTGATACTTATATTCTATAATAGATCTTTCTTCAATTTTTAAGACAAAGTAGGCCTGCCTATCCTTTAAAATGTAATAGTACAATCACATGAAATAAACTTACCACCCACTCCTTTAGGTCAGCATCGTAAGTTTCCCCACTGTTTGGATATATAACAATTGGTTTTGTAGTCACCTGAAGAAACCATATGTGAATCAAGGATAAGTATTCCACAAAGACAAGTCCCATAACTATAACAATATGATAGCTTATCAACACTGGCACATTCCTCACACAAAAGTAACACAAAAAAACACGGGAAAATGACATTACCTACATTCTAGAGACAAATAGTTGTACATTAATGCGAAAACTGTATCAGGGTATAGGTTAAGTACTTTATTCAGAGAAGTTTCCGTTCATATAAGCCATCTTTATAAAAAAATAAAGAATTAAAAATAGTTGAAGGCTATTTACAATATTATGCAACTCTTGAATGGTTGAACCTATACAGATTAACATCCATGTGTATTTATTATCCACCCTAATGTACACGACTTATCAAAATGAAAACAACTTGGCAGCATGAATACTAACACTTAGAACTGAAACAGCAGTACTAATAATGACCTAAAAGAGTAGGAGAGGTTGATAAAAACAAAATATGAATTTATGATGTGTAAAAAAATAAGTTCAATAGTTAGCCTACACACAACATATTGGAAACAAGAGAACCTAAGTTTTACCTTCTTAAGCAAAACAATCAGACCATGAATAAATCTTGGTGGAGTACAGTTGATTCCAACAGCGACAACTTTATTACATGATTCAGCAATAGAGCCACATTCCATTAAAGAATCACCGCTAACAACATTAACTCCATCCTTAGAGTTAAAAGAAAACCATGCAGGAATTTTTATGTCCTCTTCTTCCAGAAGCTGAGCATAAGCCTGCTTATAGTCAATATAGTTAGGTAAATTCAGGAGTCAAGACAAAAAATGAACATTGCAAGTGAAGACTTGCAAAGTTTAATTGTCCAAGACCAATATTTAGCTTTAGATAACTATTATTTTGTACTTTTTCTGGGATTTTAATTGATTATATATGCTTTAATGAGTTACTCATTATAGTTACTTTACTAGTGATTTTATGCTTTCACAAAAGCAATGGAAACTCCAGAATAGAAATTTAATGCTTTCTTGGTTTCCTGTGGTCTAGGGAAGCAAGGCAAAATTTGGGCCAAATTTTTGTTGAAAACTTCTTCACTCAAAGAAAACATCCATCAAAAGTTTGTGATTCACATTTCATGGTAACATAGAAAAAAAGCACATCAACCAAAATGAATTATACAAATATCACAGAATTTCTTCAATCATCAAGAATTTGATTACCATTCATTATCCACACTTTAAGGTTATTGCACAAGAAATAAGAATGTCATTAGATAGCCTCAATTATAAGCAAAACAAGTTCATTTGACTGAATTACCCTTCATTAGAAAATTCAAAATATTAAAATATTGATTGATCTTCTCTCACTCATAAATATTAAGGGTAAAGTTTGAAAAAAGATTATGCTTCAATAATTTTTAAGAGATGGATGACAGATAGGGATAAAAAAGAACCATGTGAGTAAATTTTAGCATTTGGCTGTCCAAAGCTGTAGGATACCTCAGCTTCAAGCTTATTGGGAACTGTTTCAAATGCAAGCAGGTCAGCACCTGAATCTGCTAAAATTTGAACTCTTCTCCGATGAAAATCTTTAAGAGTTTCCACCGTGATAGCATCACCATAATCCCCACTGTTAGAAACAAAATATCAAGAAACGTGACACTAAAAAATATATAATTTCTATCAGTGCTGAGAACAGAAGCAAACATTATCAAACCCCAACCTTTCTAAAAATGTCAATGATCCTATGCAGAAAAAAGCTCAAATATGTAAGCACAAGATGGAACTAGAAGTTCATTTCATACAACTTTCTGATACCATTCCCTTTAAGAACAAGAAAGATTTGTACCAAAATAACCAATACAAAGCTAAATACACGACCTGGGAAACACAACTTATAATGATCATGAATATCACCTTGATTGTTTGTTAATAAATGGGCTACATAATAGATACAAGAAAACAAAAATCACAAACAATGCTATGACTCAGTTTAGATAAATTTCCCCCTAAGAACTTATATAAGAAAAGAATATAAAAAGATTAAATGAACTGAACCTCTCTCAATAAACTAAAATCAACTGAAACACTTTAGCTTTTAGAGAAATTAGATGCTAACGCTTCCACAAAAGTTAAGTACATAAGTTGATTTTAGCATAGGAGAGAAGTTCAATTCGTTTTACTACCTTATATTATTTTCCTATACTAGTGCTTATAAAGAAGTTTATCCAAACGAAGTCTAGATACTAAATCTTAATCGTTTGATTCATTTCACCTGTACTCTGACCCGTCGGCCAAATAAGCCCCATAGCTCCCTACTGATGCAGCAACCAAGATAGGCCGTTGTTTGAGGATTCTACCATCATCATCCCCATCACCCGAACGACATCCAGCACAATTTTTATAGTAAACTTCGCGTGCCTCCCGTGCAATTTCAACACTGCTTCTGAGCAAGGCTTCACTCTCTTCATCAGAATAGCCTTTGGCTTTAAACCCTTGAATGGTGGCCTGTGCACAAACAACACAAGTACCTCGACTTCAGCATTAGAAAGAAATTAACAAAGAAATAAGACACTGCTCAACAACCAAACCAACTAACTCACTTGGTAAGATGCTGTGATTATAATGTCTGCACCATTTTCCAGGTAATCAAGGTGCACCTGCTCCATTTAGTCATTCAATCATTACTTTAATTTTCAATTGCAAAAAATTAAAAAAGGAAAAAAAGACAAAAACACATGATTCAATTAAGCTAAAAATAGTAACATTGCAAGAACTGCTTAACAATGATATAAGCAAAAAAATCTGGTTCGTGAAATCAATTAACACTGATGAAATGAAATCACAGAGATTTATTTAATAATGGAAAAATAGAACAAAAATTTGAGAGTTGAAACGGTGCGTTAGATTCGAAACGGATTGTACTTGGCGAATGAGGTGAGGGAAGGAAAAGAGGCACTTGGCGCTCCAAAGAGGATCATTGAGGTCGGCGCCATGGCGCTCCAGCTCCGTCGCCAGACCGCCGTCGATGACGGCGGTGCCGCCGGTTTGACGGAGCAAATCTGTTATCAACGACGACATTTTTACGCCAGAAAGAGAACCTAGGATTTTCCCATTTTCTATTTATACATTTATCTACGGATTAAGGCCCAGCCCAAACTCTATATGGATATACGTCATGGCCCAATCCTATGCCTATAACAATTAACTCAAAATGAATCACACACCAATAAGCTTCGAGTTAGGCGAGTTTTCTGGGGACTATTTGATTTGAATAAAAATACTAATATTGATTTTTTTATATTTTTATTTTTATTATCAGGTAAATTTTTATTGAAAAAAAGGGACCTCTAATAATATAGTAGGTCTTACATAAATGTTATATAATACAATTTTTCTATCCTTAATTTATATGCACAAGTTAAAGAATTAAAAATAGGAATCATTGTTAAAAAATATTTATCAAAACTGTAAGTAAAAATTATTTATTGGAGTTCAAGAATGAATAATATTACAATAAGATATGAGTGGATAACATTGCAAAATTATTTTGTGAATTTTCATATATTTTTTGTTAATTATATCTTCAAATTTTTGTTGGTTTCTTATAGTATTTAACTTCTAATATATTAATGTTTTTTAACGGAGAAAAGCAAAGCATAGGGAATCATTTGTGATAGGAACATGCCTACCAAGCTCAAAGGCAAGTTTTGTCATACATCTATACATTTGGCTATAGTATATGGTAGTGAATGTTGAATTTTAAAGGGATAATATGAGAGAAAAATTGGAGTTACAAAAATGAAGATGTTAAGATAGATGTATGATTATACAAAACAAGATCCAATACGAAATAATGTTATACAAAAGAAGATTAATGTAGCACCTATTGTAAAAAAGATGACGTAAAATTCTTTAAGGTGATTTGGGCATGTACAATAAAGGCCATGAGATGAGCCACTTAGAAGAATGAAAGACATGATTTTTAGCTTGAGGAGAAGGAAAAGAGAGAAAACGAAAAAGATATTGGAGAAACTCATCAAAAGAGACTTGAGACTTAATAATATTTTTAAAACCTTAGTTTTTAACCATGCCAAATGATGTTGTGGGATCCATGTAACCGATCTCGCCTAATTGGGATAAAGCTTTATTGTTGTTTTGGAGAGCACAACACCAGGAAAGAAAGCAAGAAGGTTGTTACAACATTGGCAATAAGACCATATCAATCGATTCAATGATCTAGGTGTTTCATTTATTTTTTCAATAAATAAAAAATAAAAATATGATGATATGAAAAAGGAAAATATTTGATCGACATTTAATATGTTATTCACACTTAAAAAAAGATTAAATAAAAGAAGAAAAAGAATTTATATATATAAAAAAGAGAGGAGTATGATAAGATTTATAATATGATAAAAAAAATTATAGAAAAATGAGAGATATTGATGTGATATTTAAAATTATAAATGATTTATGCTTGACTACTCTTAAAAAATAAAAAGTGTCGTTGCGATGAGAAAACTAGCAAGTATAAGTAATAAAGTGAGAAAGAGTGTTTGAATGTGTGCACATGGGATGGAAAAAGAGAAGGGGGTTCTTCATCTCCTCGGCGTATGTTCGTTATTTAACCTAACAACATCATGACAAATAATTATACGATAGGTAGGACTGATAATATCTTGAGCTTTGGCTTTTTGGCATGCATCTCCGAACTCCGATGATGAAATGGGGACACGACAAAGTAACGTACGTACATTGTGCGGTGTGCCATCTATCTATCTATTATTCGCATAAAGTCAAACTATTTAGCAGCGTAACTTTGTATTTACATTCGTTTGAGCCAGACAAGGAGGAGCGTGTGGGACCATCGCAGGTACCCATTCTACAGTGTCTTGTGTTGGATTTCACGGGCATTCCAAATCCTAAGAGCAGCTTCCACCAATTTTAACAAATACGCAATTCTCAATTAACGTGTCTCTCACTTTCTGTTTCAACTATTGATTTCATATTATTTATCTGGTTAATTATTAAACGCACTATAATTTGAGTTGTACTTACATGCAAGAAACGATAATTTATCAGAATTAATCACACTCGTTCTTTGTGTAAATTAACTAATGATGATTATTTTGTCTAACTTGAATAAAATTATTAGGAAAAGAATTACACCCATCATAAAGCTCCGGTGTACTGATCTGACTTAGAAAGATCTTAAGAAATATAATGCCCTATTAGTACTCGTGAGTTTTAACTTTTATGCATAGTTTAGGCTGAGGGTTGTTTTTTTTATTTTTAATTTCAGTTTTAAGTTCTTTTGTATTTCATTTCTAATCAATCTAAACAAAAGTACTATGGTTGACAATCATAACGAGTAAAGAGAGATAGTTAGATCTGCGATTTGACGTTAAAACCTTTATGATGAAATGACCCAACGAGGAACCAAATTTTCATCATTAAAATTACTTTGCCGTCATTGGCGCCTCTTCTCCGCAGTCCCCACTATTGTGTTACACTTAAGAATTCAAATTATAAGAAATAATTCAATTATGAATTTATCAAACATATAGATAGGACTCAGTTTATGTCTTTAAATTAAGAGTGTGTTGAATTGAGATTTTAAAAGAATATAAAAACATAAAAAAGTCTTATAGATCTTATTTTCAAATTTACACGCATAACTTTTTTTTCTCATAATAATAATGTAAGTGTGTAACAGTAGTTTCGATAATTGATAATTATGCAGCTTTCGGAGCAACGGTTGGATTTCCTTCGAAGTGGGAATTGAAAAAATAAAAATAATGTTGGCTTTCTCTCTCTTTCTTTATTTTTTTTTTCTGTGTTTCTGGGTGCATATTTTACCATACTTTTACAGTAGAAACAGTAAGCCTTACAAAAGAACCAGAAATGCAAGTTGTTGTTGGATCTACTCTACTTTTTTTTTTGGATTCATGATCTACACTTCTACTTTTATAAGTGGAGAATCCCTTTCCTCTTTTGCTAGCTAGGCCATTCAGATCTGAGTATAACACCCGGTCCTCATCCATCCTCATGTTCCAGTGATTAAAAGTGTTTTAAGCCCAATAAAGTAAGAAAGATTTTGAAATTCGATTGTGTAGTTTATTTTAATTATTTAGTCACTTTTTACGATATATCTATTTAAAGTACCTTTTTTTTAATTTAATACACACACATACATATATTAATAAAGCATTGTGTTAATAATACAAGAACTCAATCTAGTGCTAACTTTGGTCAATGCTCATGATTTTTGGATGTTTGAGACTTTGAATTTGGTAGTGACATTATATGGGGATTGAGCTTAGCCTAATCCATATCTGTTAGTTATTTATTACTTATTAGAACACTAGTGTACAAAGAAAATTAAAGAGTGATATATATTTAGGTATGGTAAGTTTAAAAAAAAATGCGAATAAAAAATTTAAACTCAATTCCTTCCCAATCAAGTTTGATCAAGTTTGCCAAAAATTGCAGAAACTCGCCTCTCATTCTTTTAAAAAATTAATTTAGTTGTATATTTTTAAATAAATCATATATTAAATTCAAACAATATATAAAAATAATAAAACAAATATCTTCAAAATTAATTAGTCAATCGTGATCTGCAACAAAAAATCAGAAATGTTTTAGGCCTTTAAGATGTCAGTTTCGGAAGTTTTAGGGGAGGTCACGTTAATTCCTTGCTTTTTCTTATACTGATGGATTCAATCTGCTCTGTTTGTTTTGGGTGTTTTTAGTGTGGCTACATGCTCGCCCTTCATTCTGTCAAACATTGCAGGCTTGCGGTCTAAAGCTTCTGCATATTTTGTCTTGTGCTAATCCTCCTCTATAATATCTTATGCTTAAGGTTAGTCTTACTATTAATTAGTTCAATGTTTTTAGATTATCCAAAACATGAATTTCTTTTTGTAAGACAACTCATTTAAATATTTAATTCACCAAGTCACATGGGTTGTCCGTGGTTGATCATTTTCAGTCTACCTTCAAGATAAGCCAACTGTCAAGTTAAATTTGTTTAGGGATATAGTTTTTCTAAAATAAGAAGATGCCTAAACTTTAAATAGCTGCATGCATGTATTGGTCATGTGAAAGTGTAAATGTGATACAGTCATATCCAACCCAATATTTGATGTCACGCATTAATTAGTGATATAGTATAATAATTAGTTAGTTTTATGATTGAATTATACTTAAATTTAATTATAAAATGATATTAGATCCTAGCTTAGTAATTGATATTAGGTGTATTAAGTCACTTGTTATCCTTATTAGGTTGTTATTGGACAATTAGGGAGATATCGCGTCTTGCACATTTTACTTTTGAAAAATGCTTAATGGTATGAAAACAAATTGGTACGAAATGCACGAATGATGTGGCTCATCTAATCTACTTTTATTTGTTTTAGCTTTCATTCACGTTGCCTCCTTCTCTGTGTTTTTGGTTTTTTTGTCAGCTTCAATTTTCCTTTTCTTTTGCAATCTCAATTCCTCTTGAAGACCTGATTTCACTCAATAAAACTCTCTCTACTATTGATATGTGCTGCGTGTCTCACATACTTTATCATCGTAGAAGGAGAAATAAGAGAAGTGGTAGGATTGATCATTGATGCAATGGAATTAACAACTACAAGTAATATATTATGCTCCTCATGATTTTGTGACACCCAGTGATATCTTTTTCTTCGTGCTTTGAAATTGATATCTTAGTGACACGCAATGGTTTAGGTTGTATTCATATACTTAAGGCTTTGGTACTAGTTTGCGAGATTATTTTTTTTTATAGAAAAAAAACAGAAAAAGTTTGCGAGAACTTTGAACAATTAGCGGAACTGTATTAAAAATTTGTTATTTTATTTTTCATTTAGAATTTTATTTATTACTGTATTTCTTAAAATAATTACACAACATTTTCGTGCATTTCGTGCCATGAATCATCGTACTATATAGCATTGTTCTTTACTTTTAATATGCTCAGTTCTTGACGTGAGCTAAGGGATACAGTTAAAAATTTCACATTAACCGGTGATGTAACTAAAATAATATATATAAATAGAAGATAGTTTTTATTTTATGAATTAATTTTAGAATATGTGATCACCAAGATGCTTTATCCTACTTTAATGAGTTTATGCATCAATAGGATAATATTTGTTTGTCCTACTACTTATTTCATGTTCTTATTTCTTATTCTCATGAGAAGTTAAGTTAAAAAACATTATGAATCATTTTTCCTAATTCACTTTCTTATGATTATTTACTATTATTTCTTTTAATATTTTTATTATCATTATTGTCATATTATATATATATATATATATATATATATATATATATGTCATTATTAATATTTTTATTATTATTGTCGTCATTCAACAACAATTATCATTATCTAGTCACTCCATGTTAAATACTTTCTTTTCATTTCTTTTGATACTTAAGTTATTACACATAAATTAAAAAATATTTAATGAAACTAAAAAATATTATATTTGGACTAAATTTTTTTTTTATCTAATACCTTGATCTTATCAATAGTTGTGGATATTGAATAAGAATATATTTGAGAAAAAACATTAATTAGATTATGAAATTTTAAAATGTCCTTTGTTTTGGAAAAACAAAAAACAAAAAAACTAAAACATACAAATTATAAGCCGTTTGGAAAAAAGGACCCTACACTTGTAAGGGAACGCCCAGTTTGTTTGGCCTCTTTACTTGAGCAAGTTTTACCTATAGAATTTGGCTGGGTTTTAAGAGTACTGAACCTGCATATATACATGTAGTTAATGTGTGCTGGTCTTGTTGACGTCGAAACCGGTTATCGTGATGATAAACATTTAATTGTACCCACCCATAAATAATCACAAAAGATTAATGTTGAGTTAATTTTTTTTTATTCAGATTCATTAAGTTGTGTTCTTCATAATTTTTTAATGTTTTTTTTATAATTTTTATAATAAATATCTTTTTTTAAAAAAATAATAACTAATATACCAAAAAAACTGATTAATAACACTCTAATTATCAAAACCTTACTTTAGTGCCATGTGCAGATCTCTAAAAAAGTACTACTAGAACAGTCACTACATCTAATACAAGGCAAAACGTTAAGGTGAAGTTAGAAGACCGGGAATCCGTGATTATTATATGGTCTACGCGTGCCATTGAGCTCACAAGCACCCATGCGCACCTCATGGCATAAATAAGATATAAAGCAAAGCCTAATAAATAGTATTGGAATCACAAATTTTTATTCATTTATTGAGGAGTTTATGATTATAACTTTAAAAATTAGCGTCTAACACGTGGAAGATCATACTCAGATTTTATGATTATAAATCAGACCAAACTTAAGTTTACCAAAGTCTAATTTAGCGTGACCCATTTTTATCCCTACACAGAGCCAACGAGCTTAATTAGCCCGTGTGGCAAGTGAAAGATACCCTTCTTCCCTGTCGTGAAAGTTTCGATTATGGGTTTGCTATGCCCTACAAAGCAAGAAATAAATATTCCCCTCTCCACTCTGATTTATAGGGTGTTTTTCTAAGGCTTCATTAGGGGGTGGCAGTTTGGGACTATTTAAGGTCATTCGGTGTGAAGGAGGTTATATTATTTAAATATAACTCAATTATGATTTTTTAAAATCTTATTTGACTATATTAATTAGACAAAACTAACCCATTTAATTATTTTTTTTGGTGTGTACTTAACCATTTAAATTTGAAATAGAATGTATATATGTTTAGAGTTTAGACTAGTATTATTTTCTCTTCTCCTATCTCCCAGGACAAACTCGTGTGATTCTCGTAATGGGACAAAGGAATTTGCTGGGGCGGCGTGATGACATGAGCGATGTTGCAAGTTCGCCGTCCTTTGCTTGTCGACCACTCCCTCATTCTCATACCACACTTGTCATTTTCTCCCTTTACACCTCCTTCAATATTTACCTTGTTATTCTTTATTCTATATTTATATACCACTTTTTATTCAACTAATCTATTTTTTAAAGTATGTTTTTTAAATTTATCAAATTAGAATAATTTCTGAAAATTTTATTAATATGGTATTATTTAATAGGTTACAACCTTCTTTTTCTTTTTATACTTTTATAGCTGTTAGGATTAGAAATAGTATGTGGTATACAATTGTTAAGAACTACTATTATTAATAGCTATAAATTATTTGACTATAAAATTATAACAATTTGATCATTTTAAAATTATATTTTTTTAATATTTTAAATTACACTAATTTAATAATTTTAAAAATAAATTATCCGTATTAGGAAAAAAGGGGGTTTATTTGCTTTAGTTTTGTTTAAAAATATGATTTAAAGTTTTTCTTTAAAATTAAAAAAATAATTAATAATTATATTTAGTTCATAAAAATACGTTCGAAAGATTAAGAATATTATCAAACAAATTATACGAAAATATTACATTATTTGTTAAATAATATGTATTGTCAATATTTTATTTTTCTCATAACCAAATAAAAACATTAAACACACTTCATATATTAAATAATTATATATATATATATATATATATATATATATATATATATATATATATATATATATTGTTCGATACTTTTATTTAGTATTTAAAATATTAAGAATAAGTTGGAGGAAGATATACCAAAACTTTGAAAGAAATGAAAGGAATACTAAAGGAGTTTAATTTTTATTCATAGTTATAGATTTTTTTTATTTTTTTAATTAATTAGAAATCATCATTAATATAATTTTTCATAATTATTATAAAAGTTAACAAATATATCATAATAAAATCACAAGGGGTGCACTGCTGAATTTGGATTGGATTTAATTAAATTTATGATATTTATTTTTATCTGGGTTGGGTTAGATTTATGCATTTTTGCTGTCAAACTTAAATTAAACTAATTTAATCAATACTCACTTGGTTTGGGTTGGTTTAGCAGGTATAAAAGATTTTAATTATTTTTAATATATAAATTAAAGATCAAATCAAATATCTACATCAATAAATAACTACATAATTGATTAAAAAGTTCCTTATTTGAGAGATATTGTACATAATTTCTTTAAGCAATGTCTTGTGTTGAGTTCTATAAATGAATAAAAATGTAATTAAATAAAGAGATCTTATTAAAGATAAAGATAGTCAATTGAGGTTTTTGATGGAGATGAGTTACTAGTAAAGCATGTGAATATTCTAATCTAATGTCATGGTGACAAAAATTAATGACTTAATTGTTGAATTTTAAAAATTTAATTAAATATTTTAACTTGTATTAATTGTCAAATTAATAAAGTCAATAAAAAATTTGCACTAATAATACGGTGACTAAAAAAATTTGCACTAATAATAAATACATAATATTTGTGTCCATTTTTCTTATAACTTTATGATTTACAAGTTTTTTTTTTTAAGAAAATTATTTACAAGTATCTTCTCAAATCATCAAAATACGGGTTTAAACGTGACATCAAATTAATGTCATATACATAATATTTATTGTAACTTTTGTACTAACGTATATGATGGACTTTTATATTTATGTTAGTGGCTTTTACAGATTTCTATAATAGGAATATAGAATACATTTATATAACAGAAAGTTATGTTTTAATAAATGAATTAACTGAAAAACATCCTGTAAATATGATCAAATCACCTCGTATTTTTTCCACATTGTCTATAAAAAGTAAAAACAGTAATGGACGAATATAATATATATATATATTAAAAAACTTATTTTAGTTATAAAAATCCAGAGTTCGAATTTCCTTCTTAAGATCATGAAAATAGTAATTTATTACCTTCCATGAAAGTAATCCAAATTGGTTGTCGGTTTGACTTGTGAAGGGCTCACGGCAATCAAATAATATAATTTCCACGATACAAAAAATATTTATGGGAGCAAAAGTGAGTAAAATCAGAAAAGCAAGTAATTATGTATTTTAATTGATTTTAAATGTGGGAGCGTATGACTTTTGTTTGGTACAACCATTACTTTTTGGCACACAATAACAATAGTGTTGCTTTTTTCACATTTTCATTGTTCACCCCATGATGCACCATTCAGCAACGCCAACCATTGTTATTATTACATGGAATAAATTCACCCTAAAGTCGGCGACGTATTTGAATTTTTTGGTAATGCTAACTCACATTATACCTCTCCCCGTAAAATACACGCAACTAAGTTTCATACTATTTATTTTATCCGTGAGAATGAATACAAGAAGACAGATTCATAGATTTATAATAACTTATATAACCTAATAAATCCACTAAGTTGGATCCCTTTTACTCTTAAAGGATTATCCCACGTACTTTATTAAATATTTTAATGTAACAAATAATTTCATTGATTCATTCTCATTTAGTAGTAATATTTTTATACTTTTATTTTAATAACGATTATTTTAAGATACTCATTATTAAAATTGATGCAAATTGTAGTAACGGAAAGAAATGAAAAGAGTCAGTTGAGAATCCAAATTAGTTTTCTTTCTATTGCGGTTACTTTTACCGTTTTCATTTCAATGCACCAAATTAATGTGAGCAATGTGAGTATCAGATTCTAAATTACTCATTAATGAAATTTGATTTTACTTAATCTTTTTATTTTGTTTTTTCTTAATAGTCATCTTTCCTTTTTATTTTTCTCTGCCAACTTGTTATGATTTTGTTTTCTTTTCCACTTTAACAGTTCTGAGACGCTGGGAGACAGTACCACCAACCTATACTGCATAAAAAGCAAAGCTGAGAAAGAGAGAGAGAGAGAGAGATACAGAAACAAAACAACATTGTCCGCAAAAGAGAGATCTAAGCAACATGGGGTGACTCAGAAAATGGAATAAAAAAGAAGAAAAAGCAGTTGAAGTTGTTTATGGCCGTTGGTGTTAATTGGAACCGAATGTCTCACGTTTGAATTTTGTTATTTTTTTGGTGAGTTAACATGTTACCTGAATTATTAGCCTTATGTTGTACTTTGTAGTTGTTGAGATTTGATCTCTTAACCATGAGTGCAACCTTCTTGATTGTTCATGTGTTTTGAATTATATGGTGTAGCCATCTCATGTTCGTAAGTGATCTTCATGAAAAAATAATTTAGAACATTTTTTTTTTTGTATTTTTCTGACATGCACATAATTTATGTTCTTGTTTAATGTTTACTTGCCAAATTCTGATCTTTTTTTTTTTGGTGGTTCTAATTGGAATTTTGTGTTTGATCAGCACTGCCTCGGGTGTGTCAGATGTTTGTTTGTTGATTCTTTTACTCTTGTAACTTGTGAGTTTAACTGAACTGGTATGTAAACTTTTCTTTGCTTCTGGTGATGTTTTACTTTGCTTTGATGAGAAAAAAAGTGTCTATGATTTATCTGAAACTGAGCCATTTGCATTCTTTTTTGTTTTTGTTTATTCCAATGACTATTTCAAGCAGCAAGAGGGACTCTCTATACCATCTGTTATGTAACTGTGTTAACGTGGTTCTTGTTGTAAATCATTGAATTTTCGCGGATTGAGTTTCTTCAAAATCAGAAGACTCGGTGTCGGTGTCGGTGTTGATTTACTTGGCCGGAGCGATGGCAACTCTGTCCCATGCTGATTCTAGAAGAATGTATTCATGGTGGTGGGACAGTCACATTAGCCCCAAGAACTCGAAATGGCTCCAAGAGAATCTGACGGGTAATTCTGGCTTTGAAAACAATTCTGTTTAAGATGCTAACATATATAGTTCTTATTCATCACCTGGCATCTTAATTGGTTGGAGATTAAATTGCACCCATTTCTGAAGAAAGAAATGCTTCTGTTAAACAGGGAACAGAATCTAATAGAGCAGTATCATTCTTCTTCTTCTTTCTAAAATCTAGTTTTAATATTTGTTTGTTATCATAGTCTCATAGATAGTTACTGATATTGATATAGGACCTTATACGTTTGGGATTTTGAAATATTTGTTGCTAAAACCTTAGGTTATTGGACTGGCCACTAAAAGTTCTGGTTTATAATTTCTAATTGTCAATATATATTTCAGTCTAAGGAAATAGATGAGAATAAGCCATATCTAGTTCCTGCATTACATCTTTCCTTTCACTTATATCATCTATTTCCTTAGTTACTACTTGAAAACTGAAATTTTGCTGTTAACACTCATCTAATATCCTGAAACACATTATTTTATCTCAACGGTACCTCCTCATGAACAGATATGGATTCCAAGGTGAAGCAAATGATCAAGCTGATCGAGGAAGATGCAGATTCATTTGCCAGGAGGGCTGAAATGTATTATAAGAAACGCCCAGAGCTTATGAAATTAGTTGAAGAGTTTTATCGCGCATACCGGGCATTGGCTGAGAGATATGATCACGCAACTGGAGTGATACGTCAGGCCCATCATACTATGGCTGAAGCATTTCCTAATCAAGTCCCTCCTCTGGCACCCGCAGATGATTCACCTGGAGTAACTTCCATGGAGACTGAACCACATACACCAGAGACAATCCACTTTTCCCGTGCCTTTCTTGACTCAGATGACCTGCAAAAGGATGCTTTAACTCATTTCCATGCAATCAGTCGAAATGGATCTTATACTGATGAAGCTGATTCTGGTATAAGCAGAAAGGGTTTAAAACAGCTCAATGATCTGTTCATGTCAGGAGAACCTGTAAGTCATGCAAAGTCTGCAAGAAGGGGGCTTAATTTTCTTGACACGGAGGAGATTAAAGGGCAAGACAACGGAAGCCAAAATACTAGAGCTCAAGTCTTACCCGAGTCTGAACGCATTACCAAAGCCGAGACAGAAATTTTGGCCTTAAAGAAAGTCCTAGCTAAGTTAGAAAGTGAAAAGGAGGCTGGCTTGCTTCAGTATCAGTATAGTTTGGAGAGATTGTCCAATCTGGAATCAGAAATGTCTCATGCAAGAGAGAATTCTCAAGGACTTAATGAACGAGCAAACAAAGCTGAAGCTGAAGTTCAAACCTTGAAGGAAGCTCTTACTAAATTACAGGCTGAAAGAGAAGCTAGTCTTCTTCAGTACCAGCAATGCTTGGAGAAAATATATAATCTGGAGGAAAATATTTCTTCTGCTCAAAAGGATGTAGGAGAACTTAATGAACGAGCAACTAGAGCTGAAACTGCAGCTGAATCCTTAAAGCAAGACCTTGCTAGAGTAGAAGCTGAAAAGGAAGCTGCCCTTGTTCAATATAATCAGTCCTTGGAGATGTTGTCAAAACTAGAGGAGAGACTAATACAAGCTGAAGAGAATGCAAGGAGAATTAATGAGCAAGCTAATGCAGCAAAAGATGAAATTGAGGGCATGAAGTTAGAAATTGCTAAACTTACTGAAGAGAAGGAAGATGCAGCTCTTCGCTATCAACAATGCTTGGAGATAATTTCCAGTATGGAGCATAAACTCTCTTGTGCCCAGGAGGAGGTGCATAGGCTAAATTGCAAGATAAATGATGGGGTTGAAAAGTTACATAGTTCTGAACAGAAGTGTACTCTCTTGGAAACATCAAATCAGACTCTGCAATCTGAATTGCAGTCTTTGGCACAGAAGTTTGGATCTCAAAGTGAAGAACTTAGTGAGAAGCAGAAGGATTTGGGTAGACTCTGGACTTGCATACAAGAGGAGCGATTGCGATTCATCGAGGCTGAAGCTGCTTTCCAAAATCTTCAGAATTTGCATTCTCAATCTCAGGAGGAGCTAAGGTCTCTTGCCACCGAGCTTCATAGTAAGGCTGAAATTCTGGAGAATACGGAATCCCATAAGCAGGCTTTAGAGGATGAAGTACACAAGTCCAAAGAGGAAAACAAAACTCTAAATGAGATCAAATTATCTTCATCTTTGTCTATAAAAAATTTGCAGGATGAGATATTAAATCTGAGGGAGATAATAAAGAAACTTGAGCTGGAGGTTGGACTGCAAGTAGATGAAAGAAATGCTCTTCAGCAAGAAATTTACTGTCTTAAAGATGAGCTTAATGATGTGAGTAAAAGACATGAATCCATGATGGAGGATGTCAGATCAACTGACTTAGATCCACAGTGCTTTGCCTCATCTGTGAAGAAATTGCAAGATGAGAACTCAAAGCTGAATGAAAGATGTGAAACCTACAAAGATGAGAAAGAAGCTCTAAAGGAAAAACTGGAGATCATGGAGAAGCTTTTGGAGAAGAATGCTGTTTTGGAGAGATCCCTTTTAGTTTTGACTGTTGAACTTGAGAGTGCTCGAGGAAAGGTAAAGATATTGGAAGAAACTTGTGAATCTTTGCTTGGGGAGAAATCCACTCTTGCTGCTGAGAAAGCCACCTTGTTTTCTCAGTTACAAACCACAGTTGAGAAGCTGGAGAAGCTCTCAGAAAAAAACCACCTTTTAGAAAATTCACTATTTAATGTGAATTCTGAGCTTGAAGGATTAAGGATAAAGTCAAAGATTTTAGAAGACTCTTGTCTGTTGTTTGACCATGAAAAGTCCAGTCTCACCTCTGATAAAGAAATGTTGGTTTCACAATTGAACATCACTCATCAAACTCTGAAAGATCTTGGGAAAAAACACAGTGAATTGGAACTGAAGCATTTGGAACTGAAAGCAGAAAGGGAGTCTGCACTTCAAAAGTTGGAAGAGCTACTTGTTTCCTTATATGCTGAGAGGGAAGAACATTCCAGAATTGTGCAATTGAATGACTGTCAATTGGCTGAGAAGGAATTACAAATTTTTGTTCTCCAAGAAGATGCAGATTACCAGAAAAAGGAATTTGAAGAGGAACTGGACAGAGCTACACATGCTCAAATGGAAATTTTCATTTTGCAGAAATGTATCCAGGATTCGGAGCAAAAGAACTTCTCCCTTCTAGTTGAGAGTCAGAGACTCTTGGAGTCTTCCAAACTGTCTGATAGATTGGTATCTAAATTGGAGAATGACAATGTTCAAAAGCAAGTTGATGTGAATTCGTTGTCTGAGAAAATTAAAATACTACGAATTGGACTGCTTCAGGCGTTAAAGACTCTTGACGTTAACAGTGAGCCTAGGTGTGATGGTATTATTGAAGAAGACCAGGAGCTTCTGAACCATATACATGGCAAACTTCAGGAGACACAGAATTCTTTTGTCACCATTTTCAATGAAAGCCAGCAAGTGGCCATTGAGAATTCAGTTCTTGTTGCATTCCTTGGCCAGTTGAAATTAAAGGCTGAAAATCTTTTGACAGAAAGAGATTCTCTTGATAAGGAGTTGAGAACCCAGTCTAAGCAGTTCTTGGCATTGCAAGCAGAGGTACAGAAGATATTGGAGAAGAATCAGGAATTGAAGTTGACAATAAGCAAAGGAGAAGAGAAAACGGAAGTAATGACAACTGAAATAGAGAATCTATGCAAACAGCTGTTAGACTTGAAAGAGGATCACCAAAACATAAAGGAAGAAAGTTGCAAAACCTTTGAAGAGAAAAATTCCTTGATGAAAAGATTTCGGGACCTGGGTGAAGAGAAAAGTAAGTTGGAAGAAGAAATCTGCATTATGATTCACGATACAATAGCACAATCCAATCTTTCTCTGCTTTACCAGAACATTGTCCTTGAAAAACTCCAGGCACTTAAAGAGCTAAGCAAAGATCTTGATAGACTTTGTTCAGTAAATACTGACCTTGAGGAGAAACTAAAAATAATGATGGGCAAATTGGAAGATGTACAAATGGAAAACTCAGATCTTAAAGAGTCCTTGATAGTGTCAAGCAATGAACTAAAATTAGTTCAATCCGTTAATGATCAATTAAATTGTCAGATTAGGAATGGAAAGGAATTGTTGTCTCAAAAGGAAAATGAGATTCTGGAAGCAGCAAAGATGTTTAGCACTTTACATGATGAGAAAACAGAATTGCAAAGATTGGTGGAAGATCTGAAGAGCAAGTATGCTGGAGCCAGGGTGATACTTGAAGACCAAGCTAGTCAAATTTTAAAATTATCCTCAGACAAGGATACTCAGGCTGCCACACTCTATACCAGACTGCAGATTTCTGCTGTCAATGAGACATTATTTGAAGAGAAGGTGCGTGAGCTAGCTGATGCATGTGAAGATCTTGATCGCAGAAGCAACTTTAAAGGTATGGAAAGTGAAACGCTGAAAGAAAGAGTTAACAAATTGGAAGGTGAAAATGGGAGATTACGTAGTCATTTGGCTGCTTATGTCCCAGCTGTCAGTGCTTTGAATGATTGTATAACATCCTTGGAGATGCAGACACTTGCACATGCAAATCCTCATAACTACAAAGTATTAAAGGTAATTTACATGGTATCTTCAGCTGGGAACCAGCCACTATTTCATTTTTTATATTGATGTAATTTGTTTCAATCTTTGTTTCCAGGTTAAAGATTTGACGAATCACAAATATGCTGAAAGTGGTCCACAAACAGGTGAAGATCAGAATGCTATGGCAACAGATGCACTTCCAGACTTCCAAGGCTTGCAGAAAAGGATCAGTGCAATTGAAATGGCTGTTAAACAGATGAATGAAAGTTTCAAAACTAAGGATGAAATGAGAGAGATTCAAGTGTTAAAATCTGGAATCAGCCGGCGCCATGAAAATATTCAAGCAAGCAAGTATGTTGAACAGAAGGCAAAAAAATCAGTGTCAGATGTCCCTGTAGCAGAAATTGAAGTTCTGCCAAAAGACATCATGCTTGATCAAACATCTGAATGTTCATACGGGTTAACTAGGAGAGGAACTCTCGAGAATGATGATCAGATGCTTGAATTGTGGGAAACGGCTAATAAGGATGGCGTTATTGGCCTGACTGTTGGCAAGGTGCAGAAGATGGCCATTGCACCTACTGGATATCATCAAAAGAGAGCAACCAAGGAACCCAAAAACAAATATCCTTCAGTAGAGTCCTTGATTGAGAAGGAGTTGAGTGTGGACAAATTAGAGATCTCAAGAAGATTTACACATCCACATCCACATCCTCATGAAGATGGCAACAAGAGAAAGATTTTAGAAAGACTTGATTCTGATGCTCAGAAGTTGACAAACCTTGAAATTACCGTGCAAGATTTGATGAGCAAGATAGAAATTACTGAGAGCACAAGGGGAAAAGATAGCGAGTATGATACCGTGAAAGGACAGCTTGAAGCTACTCAGGAAGCCATCACAAAGTTGTTTGATGCCAACCAGAAGTTGAAGAAGAATGTAGAAGAGGGTACCTTGTCCTTTGCTGGGAAGTCTACAGCAGAATCAGATGAAAGTGGAAGTGCCAGCAGAAGGAGAGTTTTAGAACAGGCTCGGAGAGGGTCTGAAAAAATAGGACGGCTGCAGTTCGAAGTGCAAAGACTGCAATTCTTACTTCTGAAGTTGAATGATGAAAAAGAAGGCAAAGGAAAAGCAACGATGGATGAACGAAATTCAAAAGTTCTTTTGAGAGATTATCTCTATGGTGGTGGGACGAGAAGAAGCTACCAGAACAAAAAGAAGAAAGCACCCTTTTGTGCATGCATGCAACCTCCCACTAAGGGAGATTAAGTCGGCAGGATTTCAGCATAGTTTAAATTACTTGAGACTTCTTGTTTGTAAATCTTACTTTATAATCTAGAGATGGTTCAAGACTCTACAAGTTTTTCTACGGAGAGGATCTATTGTTCTTGTAGCGTAGAGATCCTGCTGTACATGTTATGTAATGTTCACTCAGAAGAAGCTAGGATGGAATTTTCGCCATTTCATTTTCTGAATAATCCCCTCCTTCTTGGTTAGACTTGTCGTTCTTGTCTAGCTATTACTTTGATTACCATTGTGGTGCCATGCAATTATTTTCCTTTTTTCTTTGTTTTGTTTGTGTCTTAAGCATCGTTTGTTAAAACATAAAATGAAATAAGACTGGAGATATTAGAACTCATTGCTGAGATATAATGGCTCATTGATAAATTATCCTACAAGACTGAAAGCTAATTAGCTAAATGTTCAGCAACATTTCTTTCAATAATAATTAATTAACATTAACCAAAAACAAGGGGATAAAATCCCAATACCCAACCCAAAAAAGGGAGGAAAACTCAGCTTCTTAAGATCAACAACAGAATGCTGAAGTCAAAAGTCAAATTTTAGATCAGATGTACAAAGGTATCATCAGAACTACCATAAACATCTAATTACATTCATGTCACAAATGCTTGGCCAAATTATCTCTCATGGTCCTCCCCAAAGGATCAACTTGCTTGCAACATTGCTCTTGATATCCAGAATCATGATGACCAGACAAGGCAACGTCCTGTTGTAAGGTGTCTCCGCAGTCTATGATTATATTATGGAGCAAACAACATGTTAAAATAATGCTGGGCAATTTCCTCTTATCAGGTCTCCACATAACCTTACTCAAGATTCTCCAACTTCCCTTTAACAGTGAGAATGCCCTCACAGCAAGTAGCTTTGCAGCTCCATGTTTGTGATTGAAAATAGACTGTGAAACTGATATGCCATTAGCCCCATTAGTTTCATAAGGAGTCATAAGCCACGGAAGAAGAGGATAGCTGCACCCACCAACCACATACTCTCTTATAACATCTCCACCAAAAGCTTTCACATTTCCATTTAAACGCTCTCCATTCTCCGATAGCTTGAAAAATGCCGAACACTTCAACAATCTGGAAACTGACATGCCCCCAGGCAAGCCTGTCATGATATCAATAAATCTCATTTCATGATCAACAATTCCCTGCAACAACATGCTGTAGTTCTTCTCTTGATCACACCAATCATCTGAGGTTTGGACAGCGGGAAGGGTCATCATGATATGCGTTGCATCAATGGCTCCACAGCAATTAGGCAACCCATAGGATACCTCAAAACCAAGCTTGATTTCCTGCATCCTATTGAAATCTGGCCAATTGAGATGATGCTTGGCGCGTTCCTCCAGCGCCTCAATAAATCTCCAAGTCACCTGAGACACTGTTGACTGCCCAACCCCAAAGGCGGCTCCAACTGAGACCTGAGACTCACCAGATGCCAACCTTCTAAGGGCAATTGCAACCTGCTTCTCAACACTAAGAAGTCTTCCCTCTATGTTGATGAGTCCTGATGGAGGCCTTGATATGAGATCCTCCCTCACAAGGGAACATATGTATTCAAAAGTAGTCTTTGACACCCTGAAGAAATACTTAAACCCTTCTGCCTCATCACCAGGTACAGTATATCCTGCAGGTTTGCATCAATCATATCCATAAAAATCATTTTTTTTTTCCAAAATCAAATCAATCATATCCATAAAACCACCCAAAAACAAAATAAATGAAAATGATATCATTGCCCTAAGCAATGGGGTGTGGGAAGAAAATCCATGGGTAGAACCCCCATCATTTCTTCACCAACTACAATTGATAAAGTGAGTAGAGAAACACATGCATGAAAGGGTTTCCTCCCAGAACAACATGAATGATAAATCATTAAAGTTTGAAACTTTGAAGTGATTAGAAATGGGGAGATACCTGGGACAGTAGAATTCTTGTGCCAGAAAGAGTCCCACCAATCGGTCTCACTGGTTCTGGGCTCAATGGGGACCATGCTCACCTGTTTGTGTTTTTTGAACTTCTTGGTCTTCTTTTTTGTCTTTGATTTTTTCTGGAAGGGTGCCATTGAACACAACAGCACGAAAATTCACTGTTTGCAGTGGCAGGAGAACCTTACTTAGAAGGTCGAGATTGTAGAGACAGAAGAAATGAAGAGTAGAGTCTGAAGTGAAACTGAATGTTACTCGGAATTCGGAACACGCGATCTTTGTCTATGGTCCATTTTGCTGTCCAATTTGAGGATTATATTTTTTTTAACTATCTTGGATTTGGATTGAAATATAAGAAAAAAAATTATCACACCTATAAAAAATAGTTAATATTATTTAATTTTCATAATCTCAATAGAAAAAATTGAAAAATTAATTTATTTCCTAAAGTATCATCTATATTAATTGTATAGAAAAAAAATATTGTTAAAAATAAAATTTCAATTAAATAAATAAAGAATATTTATGGAATACTGACGTTGAATAAGAGAAAGTTAAAATTTGTTTATAGTTCAATCCAACACAAATTAAATTTTTTTTCTTATATTTTGATCCAAATGGTTTATATTTGAGGATTTTATATGATTACTAGAAATACTAGTGATACACTTTTACTAACACTTTTTTTATTATTGACTAAAATTTATTGAAAATTACAACATGAGAGATTTATTAAATATTATATGAGACTCATAATTTTTTTTCCAATTTTCAAGAAATTACAATAAATAAAATATAATATGTTAAAAGAGTGTAACAAAAAATTGTTATTATCATTTCTCATATTATTAGTCCAATATGGAAACCTTGAGCTGCTCTAGTCTACCCAAAAGAAAAACCCTTTTAAAACTTGGAGAAATCATTTCTATTACTAACAATCAGTTTCATACTTTTCCAAATAATAATAATAATAATTCATACTAAATTCTGACCAAGACGAAGATATTCCTATGGTAAAAAAATGTATTTTTTTAGTAAGTGTTTAAAGGAAGTGAATAATTGCAATATTTGGAAAATCCTAAAGAAGGAAATTGTTTTCTCCACAGAAAATAGTGATTCATAGTTGTCGCTAGAGAAACCATCAGATACAAGAGGTATCGATAACAAGATACTACTATGTTGTGACAAGGTTTTTGACAGCAAGCCAAGTATAACAACTAGTGACAAAGTGGATCTTATCGCACAAAAACTGGTCGACACAGAATATGAAGGAGGCAACAAGTTAATGTCATAATTGTATTTCGATGATCGTGTCTTTCAGGAGCTATATTGGCTAGTCATTACATGGAGGAAACAAAATCCAATTGTTATTAATAAGGATTTGGTTAAAAAAAGGTAAGAATGTTCAAATAAACAATCATTTAGATGAAATCATACATGCAAAAAGTACAAAAAATTATGGGTATAGGCAAAAATAGAAATGATTCAGGTGAGAGGTTATTGCTTACTACACTTTCATGTTGCTTCTTGCACTAAAATATTTTTTAATCTTTTAAAATATGGGTACATATATTTTCAGACAAATGGATTACAGTAAAAACCTACTGAAATGGGTGGGGTATCCGGAAAAGGTTCTCCCAAATATTGGGTAATTTTCGTTAAACCTGAGAAAATATTTTATGAAATGGGTGGGGTGTCAGAAAAATATAACAAGAAAGGCTATTTCAATAGCATCATCCAAAATGCTTATACAAACTCAATTCATTATCTCAGGGTAATAAATTAGAACCAAAGGAAAAGAGGTCTTTAAGATGAAAACAAAAAATGCAAATATAGATTTTTTTTTGAACACAAAATATTTTTAGTTCTATTTTTTGACTGAAAAAATAAAAAAATGATATGATTCAACCTCAAACTCATTTGAATGTAGCTGATAATAGCGGAGCACGCCAGCTGATATTCTCGAAGCCAAAAATGAATTGCATTTCAATAAGTAAATTTACGGAATGAACATTTTAGAGGGAAAAAGAAAATGCAGGAAGTAATATAAAAAGTGTATGAAGCAATAGCTCAGGTGAGAAAAATCAAGAAGTTGGGTCCACTCACACTATGGCTTGTCAAGCTCAAATAGTCTAATTTGACACTTCTAGGTAGAAGTGTAAGCACATCAAATTCAATCCGCCAATTCATCCAATTCAATTGAATTTAATTAAATTTTTGTAAATTCAACTAAATAATTAGATTGGATTGATTTTATTTTAATAAATTCAATTAAAATTGGATTAGATGATAAATTTAAAATTTTGAATATGACCAAAATTTAACTCAACTCACGTACTAATAAATTATGAATATAAAAATTATAAACTAAATACATTTCATTCCCAAAGTTATATATTATTTATCTTAAAATAATATATTGTTTTAGAGTTTATTTTAAGATAATATATTATTTTATGAATAATATTATAAGTATATATTTATGATTTATATTTTTCTGTTCATCATTTGAAAAGTATAATATTTTACGAATACTAATTTTTAAAAATATATCATATTATTTTATAAAAAAATATTCTTACTATTTTTTGGAGTTTGAGAATTTCTTTTTAATTTTTTTTAAGACTTAAAGAAGTAAAAAAAAATTAATAACTCATTTCAATAACCAATTTAATTCAACCCAATTAAATTTAATTGAATTAAATTAAAAAAATAAACAAAATTCAACCCAATTCAAATCATTGTATCCCTACTTTAGGTAGAAGGCCAAATTCTGAAATATGAGAGAGGGAGAAACACCATATTAAAATTTTATTTATAATTTCCATTGATCACTGATCAGCTCTATAACATTTCCAACGGAACACTTCTCAATTCCATTGCAGCCACTTTCTATTTGAATAGATTATTAAGCATGCATGATACATAAAGATTCAACAGCCTATGTTGGAAACTTTCTTCCAATTCAGTATCTTGAGAAATTAAAATACTCATGCAACTATCACTCTAAACCCTTCTGCAGCATGATTCTCAAACTCTCACGCCACATACTGTAAGGTTAATAAAGATAAAATATTAAACCTCGTAAGCTTTACGAGATCTAAACAATGCTTTATTTTATTAGGCATTGTTCCAACCTTCTGATTCATCCTTCATGGTGTTTGGTTTGTATGTATGGAGCATGAAGTTGCATGCACCAACAGCCTCTTCAACTGTGAGATAGATCCATTTTTGACCCAGTTCATCAAGGAACTTGGCTTTGTTCAGCTTCTTCATTACTTCGCTTCCAGGATTGACCAAAGCAAGCTACACACATTGGAAGGAATGATTAAATAATTAAAAAAACAATTTAAGTGTCTCTCAAAGTAAAACTATTTAGCCAAAAATATTAGTTATATAATTAGCTTAATGAGAAATGCTAGAACACAATCTCTACCATACTTTTTAAACACATTTTTTATTATTGATTAGAATTTATCAAAAATCACATAATTTAATAGATTTCACTTCTTATTTACGAGCTCTTTTCTTGATATTATAATATTTAATAAATTTTAATCAATAATAAAAAATATGTTCAAAAAATTGTGTTAAAAAATATTTTGCTATCACAATAAGAGGAGAAAATAATTACTTGTAACCCTCTTCTGTCAGTAGTCTTCTTGCACTCTTCAAGCATGCTAATTCCGCTTGTATCAATGTTAGCAACAGCTGCAAATAAAATCACACTGCAAGTTAGATTAATAATCTTACTAATCACATTGTCAATTACTTCATTTCTTTAATGAATAAATTACCAGTCATATCCATTATGACATATTGCAAACTGGTTTGCCCTGTAGCTTTGATTCTATCTTCCTCTTCATCAATCCACCTTGTGATCCTAAGAACAAAATTTTGTGATGAATTTACAATTTCATTGGAGGCTGTATTTTTGCGTGCAATTAGGAGTAAAACCGCTGGTGGCTTACCTTTCTCTTAAATAGCTTGCATTGGCAAAGTAGATGGGTGCATCAATTTCAAGAATTAGGATTCCAGGAATATGGTTTGCATTTGGATATTGTTCCACATTTCTGTATACTGCAGAATTTGGAATGTTGCCTAAGAGAAATGTCCTTGGTCTTGCGATAAATAAAAGTACTCGAAGTAGAGATACTGCAACCTAAATATTCACAGAAAACACATCAGCTTCCTTAACCCTTGTATTAGAACCCAAAAATGTCTATGGTCCATTGGTTCTGTAAAAAAAACTTCTTAACAAGTATTTATATAAAAATAAAATAAGGAAGTAAAATAAATTAAATTTATCTCATAAATTATAATTAGCTTTACATATAAGTTAAAATTAGCTTTCGAAGAAGTTAAATGAAAGAGTTTCTTCAAATTAATTAATATACTATCTCTAGTCCTATTTATAAGAAACTAGTTGTTTCTTATTAATTGGATCGACGTTAGTATAAGTTGGTTTTAACGTGAGGGAAAAGCTTTTTCATTTTATGTTTTTGTCTTCTTTTATAAATGCTTATTGAGAAGTTGATTCAAACAAGATCTAAGACAAAAAGTCTTTAGAGTGGGATAGTTGGGAGCAGGGTGACACATACTGCTATGACTAGGCCAATTTCAACACTGCCAAAGACTACGCCAACATAAGCAGTGAAGCACACTAAGAAATCAAATTTGTCAATTTTCCACAAATGAATTGCTGCTTGATAATCAATGAGCCCGAGCATTGCTGATACAATTATGGCTGACAGCACCACCAGGGGAGTGAAATGGAATAAGGGTGTTAAGAATAACAATGTCAACATCACTGCTATTGCCATTATAATGTTTGATGCAGCAGTCTTGCACCCAGCATTGTAGTTCACTGCTGAACGCGAAAATGGTCCTGAAACAACATTATTTTTATGACAAGCTTGTTAGCAAATGATGCAGAAAATTGTTAGATTAGTTTGTTGTTTTTTGTTCAAGATGAAGATCGAGCTTGAAAACATAGACCCCATACAGCGAACACGAATATAACACAACATGGGGATATATAACAAATTTTTCAAATCATATGACATGAAAAACATTATAATACAACATTAATGAACATAATAGGTAAAAAAAATGAACATGAATGATTAAAAATATCAGTATGGTTTATTAACTAATTTGAGCTGGTTGAGGTAAAACACCAAACTTATGTATGATCGTTAGTAAAAGCTTTATTGTTGGTTAAAAATTTGTCAAAAAATATAAAATCAAGAGTAAAAACACATTAATTAATTAAGATGAGAGACATACAAATATGTGTATTTTTAATAAATTTCAATTGATCATAAAAAGTATTCAATTAAAAAATATGTTGCTAACATTTGTTTTCTACAATTCATTACATTATACACATTTTATACTAAATTTTATTAGTGAAAGAATTACCTGTGGTGAGATAGCAAGAGGTGAACGATCCGAAAATATTCATGGTTCCAATAGCTATCATCTCTTTGTTGCCATCAATATGATAATTTTTAAACATTGCAAAGCTTCTTCCCACTGCTATTCCTTCCTGCACAAGATCAATTAATTCTGTCCTTAAGGCCTTGCTGACATGACTGATAAACAGCATTCAATAATTTGGACTAAAATTGTTTGTTCTATTATGTTCCTCATTTTCTTTTAAAAATAAACCAAATATGGAATACATTTCGAATGTTATGTTCTGTCCAGTTTTGATCTATTTTTGCCAAAGGCTATACTATAGTGCCATTAAAAAAATAAACTAAAACACCTGCATGCAAAAACATGCACATAGTTGAATCATATTATTATTTTAGTATAGAAAAGCATTTGGAACAAGCTCTTAGAAATGAAGACTTTCGATCAGAGGAGAGGTCGACAAAAACAAAAAAAGAAAGTGATCTGATGTGACTGTACATTATTTTGCTTGGTCAACAACAATGCTTTTCAAAGACAAAACACAACTTCGCCAAATTAGGAAAGGATCCGGACCATGTGATTAATTGCTTTTTTCATTTAATAAAAAAAATACTGAATAAATATTTAATTAAACCATCTCTTTATACATGCTCAAAGTATCTGTTGATGAAATTTAAGAAAATACGTGATACAACTTTTTAGAGTTTTTTTTTCAGAAGTTAAAATATTGTTTTTTCAAAATTGTATAATTAAAATGATTTTTTAAAACTATATATTAATAAGGGTGTGATTGATTACAGTTGAGAATTGTCAATTCAGCTATTAAGTCATGGACCATGCATGTCACAACTCACAAGGTTACCCTCTACCAAAGGAAATGAGGTTGAGATACTTAACCGCAAGTGCGATAATGCCAGTGACAAGTCCAGTTTTTATGGCAGTGCCCATATAAGGCGACACAAACACCAAATCCGTCACCGAAGGTGGATTCAGCCCCTTCTTCAAATTTCCTATCTGAAACAACATTTAAAAAAAATAGTAATCATTATTGCTATCACTTGACTTCACAAAATAAAACATTAACAAATCCCCATATTTTTTTAAAAATTATTATTAGGTTCTTAATCAAACCTTTTGAATGATAAGCAAGCACAGGTTGACACTGAATGATCGAGTCTTCTATTCACACTAGTTGTTGTTGTTTGAGTTCAATTCTTGGATTTTTCTTGTTAGTAAACAATATGAAATTTCATTACAAATTCTTGCTAATGAAGGTTGGTGGTCTTCTCTAACCTCACAAGGGAGAGTGATTTTTCCTAATCTAAACTTTTTTCCAGCCAAGAAAAAATGTTTGAGTGATACTGTACTACACAATTAATGGATAACAAGAAAATGCTATTGGCTAAACGGGCCAATGGTTAAGAAAGTGTTGAAGGGTCCCACAGAGTGGTGGTTATGTGGTAGGGCAGGACAATAATTTAGGATTGGGCCAATGACAAGAACCCAAAAGGCCTTCATACATGTGAGACTCAGTGTCTGTCCTATTCCTATCAGGCAGGCTAGCAGCACTAGTGCCGTGTTTGGTCGAGTGCAAAAGTCGTGACTCATGAATGCATTACAAAATGGAAATTAATACAGTACTCACCACTTGAACTCCATGCTTCTCAGCGTGTGTGAGATAGACCAGCAGACTTCCCAGTATAACGGATGTCAGTGGTGCCATTGCTGACACCCAGAAGAACTTCGGCTGTCGTTTGCTCTGCCATCACAAAAACTTAGGTTATGTTTGGATAAAAGTTGAGAACGGTTTTTTGGAAATTTTAAATTTTAATGCACATTTGCTAATTTATATGACACAAAACAAAGAAGGAGGAATTTGTTGTTTCAGAAGTAAAAACACTTTTGAACTTTTCCTGTGGTATTAAAAAATGTACTAATTAAAATGTGCATTTAAATTAAAAAAGGTGCTTTTTCTTTAAAAAAAATTGAAACAAACTGGTCCTAATGTTTTTTTTTTATAAAATTATTACTGTACATTTATCTTTAAACGATTATAATATGAGACTAGCAATGTGAAGGGAATTTATGTCCTTTTCCGTCAGGTTCACCGAATAATAGCTCCGAAGTGGGAACCTAATGGAAACAAGTTTGATGAGTTTGACTACAATATTATTATAACTAATAAATAATAGTATAGTAGAAAAATGAACATTATTTACTATATATAGTCTATGGTATATTATATTACTATGTTACTTTGTCATTATTGTAGCTGGGAACATCACAATATATATATATATATATATATATATATATATATATATATATATATATATATATATATATATATATATATAAGTCAATAGTCTCAGAAAATTCATTTTAACTTTGAATATATAAGGGATCAAAGGGGAAAGGTACGTTAGAAATGAAAATAGAGTTGATCGAAAGAATAAGTTGATCATTTTAATAAGAGGAAAAGAGGTAACGGGGTTAGGCTCTTGTCCCTTCGATCACACTTCAACAGTTAAAGTCATGGATCTTGGTATAATATAACATTTAGTTTCTTTTTTTTTCTTAGTTTGGTAATTAGCTTTACAACTTTACTTGAGGAATAAAATAAAAAAACAAAGAAATGAAAGGATTAAATGAAAGATAATGTGCCTTCCTCTAATGTACCTTCCTCTAATCCAAACTTTTACCACCAAATAATGTGCAACACAATAAGTGAAACGTTGAATTCTTCCACTATGTGTAGAATAATTAAGGCATGGATTAGCTAGATATCACTTACGAAGTATCTTGTGACGAGGAGGAAGAAAATAAAGCAACAACCTAACACAGCGCTTTCCCACCTCCACTGCATATAGATTAATAAATAAATGAGAAAGCAAAAATATGGCTTAAAATGAGTTTAAGAGAGAAAGAGATTTCAGAAAATAATTCATGAACATCTTTTAGTGTTGGTGTACAATATTTCTTGTAATTAAGTTTAGTTAATGACGACTTAAAATCTGGCTAACAAAATACATAGATTACTTAACAGATTAATAATTTAAATTATATTTGAACAATTGATGAACTAGTATTTTAAATATTGATTAATTAAAAATATAGAAAAATTGTACTTAATGATTAAGTGGCTCTTATTTTTATGTTTAGAAAATAAAGAAATAATTCTCATATTTTCTGATTAGAAAACACATGTTATAATGTAAATTTATGGTTAAATTTTAATATAAATATACATTAAAATTATGCTTAACAATTTAAAATTAATTTTATTAAAACTAGTTCAATCCAATTTTTCAACAACCAGGCCTTCATAAATTTTAGTGAACTACATCTGAATTTAATTAAATAATATATATATAAAATGTAATGAATTAATTTTGGAGAAAAAATATTATATATTTTATATTATTATTCAATCCTAATCAATCATATATGACTGATTTGTTGACTTTTACAATATATAATTATTTTAAAATTCATAATAATAAATCATGATTTATGTATAAAATTATTTTATGTTATTAATACAGGACGATTAAATTTTTTGTTTTACAACTATCATGTCTTCAAAATGTAATGGACCAATGGTACTGTGATTGTTTTCAGAATACAAAAATTGTTATAGAGCTATATATGTTAGTGGGCGCTTGGTGTGAGGTGTGGCAATAATGTGTTGCAGCTTGTACCGTGATGGATAAAAAAATACAGAGCAGATATATGAGAAGAGGAAGAGTACAGTTAGAAGTAGCTAGCTATGAGTTGTGCTTGATTTTGTAGGTACCTCATGAGTTTGAGAAAAAACAGAGCGCATTACTGACACGAGATCGGCCTCGTGGGTAAAATGCTCAAGGCCAAGGATTGATTTTAGCTGTTGCAGACAAACCACTGTAGCTGCTCCACCCATGAACCCTACTATGGTTGCATGTGACAGAAAATCCACGATAAACCCTAACCTGCACTCCTCCACATGGTTCCTCATCAAACACAACAAAACATAATATTTATTTAAATCATTCATAACTATAAATAATCTTATTTTAAGCCAAAAATCCAATAGTGAAAGTCAATCAGTATCCCCATTTAAAATTAATTTATATATATATATATATATAAAGGATTATCATTTAATCACAAACCCACAATAAATTTGTTGAGTTTGATAATAATTATTTTAAAAATATTTTAGCATCATCATTAAATTCATATATATATATATATATAATATATATATATATATATATATAATAGATTAATATTTCTTTCATTTTTTATCAGTAAGATTCAAAGCTAATATGAGAGAATTTCTTTCAAATTCTTGATATATATACTTCGATAAAAGAGAAATAGGATGGGAAGAGAAAAAAAATATTAAATGTATTAATAAAAAAACGTGTAAAATGAGTACAAAAATAAAAATTTAAAAGATATAAACTAACACCATATATAGTATATTGATACAGAAATGCTCCATCCGATACAAATCAATGAAGGTGGAAGTAGCCAACGGGCCAATTGCACAGCACAACCTTATTCCAGGGTTTAATATTTTATTATGATAATATCTATATGCGTTACGAAAAGGGGTGGGGGGTGAATCTCATAATTGCAAAATACAAAAGGTTTCACGAGACAAAATTATGACCAAAGGACAAAAAACTCCAGCCCATAGCGAACTACAGAACACTGCAGAAAATATCTTTTAAATAATACAAGTTTATTTGCTACTTATAAATTAATTGAGTTTTAAAGATAAAAGATACTGACAATTAAGTGACAAGAACATGCCGCGGTTCATTTTCTTTTTGTTTGCATTTTAACATACATTCAGCTAAATCATTTAAGTATTTATTTATGAGAACTATAAACTTTTTTTTTTTTACACAAAGAGAACTATAAACTATTTTCATAAACTCAAACACCTTTTAATAAATTCCTAGTCAGTAAATTCATTCATATACTTTAATGTGTAAATAATTTTTGTTATTACAACTAGGCTATATTCATTCAAAAAATTACAACTAGGCTATAGATATTCACGAGATTCTTCGTGTTAATTATCACGACAATTATACCGACAACTATCTTATATTAAATAGAAGTAGATATAATGAATTACCTGAAGAGACCGAGTGATGCTTGCAAAACTCCAGCAAAGAACGTAGCAGTGAAAGCCAAGTGGAGGAAAAGGTTTGGGTTCTCGTTGAAATTGACCACTCGACCCAACATGGAGGCCATAAGAAGCGATCCAACAGCCACAGTTCCCACTGCCAAATCCCTTGAGCTTCCCATCATTGCATAGATCAATGGCGGTATAAAGCTCGAATCTGCAATATTCATATACGTTTCCCCCCCATAATATCAAAATAAGACACCATTAAATAAATTGACCAAATTAAACAAATGTAGTTAGTTCAGTGGCTAGGAACTTCAATTTTATTTTTTATCTTTGGCCTAGAACTAAAAACTAATATCTCAAGTCATTGAAATATGGGACTAACATCTTTCAATATATGAGAGAATTAGAATCAAATTTCTGACTACATACTTAACTAAATGTTAATTAGTCAATTATGTTATATCATGATGGTGCTTAACTTTACTTGTTAATGTAAGCCCAAGATTTTATGAAGACAAAAGAATAATAAATTGGGTAAAGTAAGACATGAGTATTAAGTATAATTATTAATAACAACTCACAAAGTCCAAGAACAGGAGGGAGGTTGGCTAGCTTGGCATAACTGATGCCTTGAGGAATGGCCAAGCTAGCAATGGTGATGCCAGAGATGAGGTCTGATTTAAGGAAGTGGAGGGTGTATTTGGGTGCCCACTCAAAGATGGGGAAGAAGTACTGAAGCCCAAGCAGGAACCTCTTAGAGGCTGGCTGGTTCTTGAACTTCCTAAACGGGTCATCTGGGAAAAAAGTCTCTTTCATAGAGTACTTTAGGGACTTGAAGAAGGGTTGAGGGGGAGGAATGGCCACTCGGTGCACGCACTCCACGTTCATACCCGAAGGGTATGCATAGTCTGCGTTACCCATATATATGTCCTAAGACAACACACCAAATATATGATATGATATGCTAGTAATTTGTGTAACTTCAATTGAAATATGCTTTGGTATTGTTTGTCTTAACTGGCACTAGGAAAGTGTTGAGGAAGAAGGGGAGGCAAAGAGAGGAAGGGGTATGGGTAAAAGTTGGTGCTAGAAGTGAGGAGGGTGTTGTGAATGATATGGCTTTATATAAAGGAAGAATAGGCCAGTTATGTTCGTCATGTGTGTGGCGGAGCTAGGATGGAATGCTGAGGTGTGGGATGATTATTTTTTCACTATTTTTTTTTTTCATTTTTCAAATGACAAGTATCCTATACCACAGATAATGATCTTATAGACTTACATACTGTATATAAGAACATCTATAGTACAGTAGAGCTAACTCTGCTAGCTAGTGACATTTTCTTTTTTCTGTACCACATTGTGTGGATCCTTAACTGTATCTGTGGCAGAATCGCAACCGTACATCACCTTTCACCTTTCACCTTTCACAATGATTGTTTAATTGGTTCCAAGAATGATCAATGTTTTTTTTTAATCTTTGTGTCTACTTGGAAGTATAAGGAAATTATATATGTTTTTTTATTTTTAAAATTTATATAAATTCTTTAAATGTTGTATAAATATTTGATAATAAAAAATTACATGCATCGATAATTTTGATTAAAAAAAATTATATATTTATAGGAAAGTGATAACCATGGAGAAAAAAGTGTAAGTTTTTCTCTTTTTAAGGTTTGAGGGTGTTGGAAGGGACGACCCATTATTATATAAATGGCTAGAATAGTGCACAAGATTAGTGGCGGAGGAAAGGGTGACATGCTAATCAAGGATATCAACTTTAACATATACATTATTTCTGGCCAAATAATAAAATATTAGTCATACTATATATATCTTACCCTGGACCTGCCCCTCTATCTCAACACATACGATGATGGAAGTAAAAGCCAGGAAGCTCACGCATCTTCTTATGGCATATGACCTCACTCCCTATCTCAGCTTCAGATACTCTCGACACTAATTAAGATCATTGATTCCATCTTTTCCCTTGTGACGTCGTGGATCCTTGTTACAAATATATGATAATGATTTTCACTTGTAGGTTCATGTAGGCTAGATTTTGTCGGTTTTTATTGGTAATAAAGATTAAAGCATGTATAATTATATTAGTAACCGAAATATAGGTTATTACAAGATAAATATCCTGAAACATTCCCACCTAATTAACGGTCCCTCAAGATTTTTCTTGGCAGAGATTAAAACGCGCGTGAAACTTCATTTCTCCATATAATCCCACTTTTCCATTTATTGTCCCATATATGTCTATATTTCCTTGGAACAAAGTATTTTATGAAAAAACAACTTCAACAATTAATGAAAATTCAACATTACTAATGTAACGCTAAAAGTGCACGTTTGTTTAAGTTTTTTATTTAAAAAGTACCTTTTTCAGCAAAATAAACAATTTTTTAATTTCTGTAAATGTGTTTGTTTAAACTGTTTTTTAAAATAATTTTCTGCTTTTCTTAAAAAAAACTTGTATTTTTATTAAAAAAATTACTTTCTAAAAATTTAAGTGAAACAAAATATTACGTATTACAAATTAAAAAAGAAACCACGACTCGTATAAAAAATAGATAAATTCAGCACAAGTATTATCATAGTATTTGTTTATAAAAATATATAATTAAGTAGAATTTTTTTGTATATAATATTAACTATTGTATTTATTTAATAGAGACTTAATTATACTTTTTGCTTTCAATGTTTTACAATGTCGTGAATTTTGTCTCATTTTTTTTTTGCAAAATTTTCTCTTAGTTTATAAAACATTAAAAAATTTGATCGTGGAAAAGTTGCCACAATTAATGAAAAAATTGCTACAATTTTTTTTTTACGTAGGGGCAAAATTCGTAAAAAAATGGAAAGGGGGAGGGAATTCTCATCATTGCAAAATTTTGGAGAAAAAATGCAATTAAACCTTAAATATAATATTACATTTGTAATATATTTTTATTAACTGTAAGGTTTTTCATATAATTTATGTATAAAAAAATATATTGTTAAATAAGTTAAAAGTAATTGTTACTAAATTTAAGACACGGGCATTTTAAATTTTGCTTTAAACATTTATTATTGTTTGAAACCATTAGTTTATAGAACATATTTTAAAATAGAAAAAATCAAATACATATTAATATTTGATTTAGATCGTGAATTTTGTATATTAGTCTCTAACTTAATATTAAATTCAAAATAGTCTCTATCTTTGCATAAGTGTTACAAAATAGTCATTCCGTTAAATTTTAAAGTAACGCCGTTAGTGAAGTCAATTTTAGTGTCACGTGGACTATCTAACGTGACACTAAAGGATGACATGACATGACACGTGGACGTGCCTCTTAAAAGATGTCACGTCATTTGATGATAATAAAACGAGTAAATAGACAATTTAGTCCCTGACTTTGTACTCCTGTTATATATTAGTCTCTAACTTAATGAAAAATTCAAAATAGTCCCTATCTTTTGCATAAGTATTGCAAAATAGTCATTCCGTTAAATTTTAAAGTAACGTTGTTAGTGAAGTCAATTTTAGTGTCACGTCATTTGATGATGATAGAATGAGTGACTTCTTCAAATTTGATGATTCTTAACCAATTGAGACATATATACGAAAAAGAACCCACACACACTTGCACAAATAAAAAGAACCAAAAATTCACAGCAACAACCTTATCTCTGTAGCCGTCAACACCAGTGGGCGAGGTATGCATAATCATTCTCTTTTCCTCTGTTTTTTTCTTCAATTACCATCAATGTATCATTTCAGGTTTTGATTTTTTTTTTTTTGTGTTTTGAATAGGAAGAATAAAAAATCCAGAGGAAAACAAAGTGGAGGAAAAAAAAGCAGAGGAAGAAGAAAAGAAAGAAGAAGAGAAAAAACCAGAGGAATCAAAAGATGACAATGAATCCAAGGAGGAATCTGCGCCGCCAGAAATCATGCAAGGCACAACCTTTGCAATGCATGAACACTTTAAGCACAATTTTTGGCATCTTTTAAGTTAGGGACTATTTTGTAACACTTATGCAAAAGATATGGACTATTTTGAATTTTTCATTAAGTTAGGGACTAATATGCAACAGGGTTACAAAGTCAGAGACTAAATTGTCTATTTACTCGTTTTGTTATCATCAAATGACGTGACATCTTTTAGGAGACACGTTCACATGTCATGTCATGTCATCCTTTAGTGCCACATTGGATAGTCCACGTAGCACTAAAATTGACCTCACTAATAGCGTTACTTTAAAATTTAACGGAAGGACTATTTTGTAACACTTATGCAAAGATAAGGACTATTTTGAATTTAACATTAAGTTAGGGACTAATATGTAAAATGAGTATAATCTCAGGGACTAAATTGTCTATTCACTCTATTAATATATATATATATATATATATATATATATATATGGATATAAATCCTATATCTCTTGAGTTTATTCTTAATTATTATTTCAAATAAATTATTAAAAGTTATTTTAAATTAAAAAAATCTTATTTTCAATTATTGTTGTTCATAAAACATATTTAATTTAAAGTAACCAAATTCTTTATATTTATATCTAGTCATTAGATAGCTAATCCTTCCAGATTCTTATTTTTATTTGAGTGCAATCAATTAAGAAGATTCTTGCTACGACCCACAGATGCTATACGAGACTAACATAATATATAGCGGAATAATTTAATTTTAAATAAAACTCCATTTAATTTGTTCAGAAAACTGAGGGTAAATTTTTCATGTTTAGCAAACAATATTAACGGACATCAAAATTTTGCATCACAAAATAAAACATTGGGCAGAGTATATACTGAATAATATAAACCATATGCATATTAAAGAGTGAAATTTTGTTGAGCTGAATTATGTCCAAATTCACTTTCTACCACTCCACAACTCATCTTAACAGTCATCGGGGAAAGTTGCATACCGACCAACACTAGTTTTTGACCCCAAGTTGCGTGAAGCAAAGAAACAAATTGCTTTCATGAATACAGAGAGTCAAATCTCATTTGTTCTTCCTTAAAGTTACCAACATTATCTTCAGCAGAGGTACGCTTGTTAGTAAATTAAGTAGTTATGGCAAATTAAATGCTTTTGCATATAATGATATGGTTATTTTGTGCTGGCGAAAACACATATCTCTCTTTATACATATTAATAAGAAAACACATGAAAAAACAAAATGTCAATACCGTAAGAAAAATAAGAAAGATAATAAATTTATTTAGCGTGATTTAAATTCTCATTTATACATATATACCATTTATTTTGTTAATGCAATTCAGGTTTTCATTCTTATATTTACGACCTTAAATTTATTTAATGTGATTTAGATTTTCAGTTTTACATCTACTATAAGTTTTTAGGATGAACTTATAAATTTTTTCACACCACTACAAGTCTTTGAGATAAGTTTAACAAATTTCTAAATCTTTCTTCCACTTACCTCCATTTCTCACTTACGATAATGACCCCTCTTTAAACTGAATAATTCTCATCTAAAAAATTCTTATTTATAGACTTAATATTCTAATTTTAATTAAGAAAATAAAAATTTTAATTTACAAATAATATCTTTAAAATTTAAACAAATTTTAAAGATAAATAATATTTTTTAAATCTAGAAAAATTTAAAATTACAAATTTAAATTGTTTCTAACATTTTGGTGGCTTGCGGAATGGAATAACTTGAATCTTGTGACTTAGTCGTACTGTTGGATTTATAAAGGTAAAGTCTTGGTTATAATTTTCTGCTAAACTTAACAAATCTCTTATACAGTTTTCTGATTATTATGTTAACCCATTAGACTGTATTAAATAAACCTATCTGTAATTGTTTGTATTTATTATTATTGTATTTGGATTGAAAGTACTCCTTACATTTAATTAAATTATGTTGGCAGAAGAATTCCTCTGCGAGTTTGTTTTTGAAAAAACTAATACAATAACATCCCGTGACCAATGTGACGACTTGGAAAAAGATATTGAATAAAGAAAAGTTAATTAATTATAAAAAATTGAATAACATCATATGATGACTAATATATAGCGAAAAACTTAATTAATCATTTTTAATAAGATATTTTTAATTATATTTTTATCTATAAAACTCAAAATCAAAATCTTAGTTAAGGGAATTGAGACTGGTTATTTATACCAAGTGACATTAATTATAGAAGTTATTTGGGTTGAATTGTTCGTTCAAGTTTTGTGAACACGGTGAATTAAGCGAAAGAAAAATTGAATGCTGGCATACAAAATAGTAATTAATGAAATGATAATTTTATTAATTAGACTTGAGCAATGTGAATCCATGCCGCAATGTCATTACCTTGATCTCATTGCATTGTTAATTGTTAAAGAAACAAATTCCGTGATTCACACTGTAACAATGTCACGAGCATGTACTCTTTTCTCCCGTAATACAAAAGGAACAATAACTAATTTCCAATAATTAAAATTTCTATCAAACATATGATTGGATATTCTTTTCTAATTAAATATAAAGAGATTGGCTGCAGAGATTTTAAGAGTTAAGACTAAAAGTTGGTTGGACTATTCGCATATATAACAAAAAAAGTTAAATTACTGCCATAACAGTAGTTAACTTTATTTCATTTAAAAAAATCACTTATTATTAAGACAAGAGTACTAATTTGTCAATATTTAAATAATGATTTTAATTAAGACTTGAAAATCTAACATTAAAAGTTATATAATGGAAGGTAGGTGAGAGAATAGAGATCCAGCTTTTTTTTGTTTATCTATCCTTTCAGTTTTCATTTACTTAATGAAATTTGTTAATGTACACTTACTGATTTTTTAGTTGAAATTATAGTTATATTTTAAAATAATTTTTAGTTATAACGTGTTAACATATTCAATTAAAAAATAAATAAATGTATGCTAAAAAAAATCTAAAAAACATTTATTAAGGTTCGCTTGCTTATTTTTTTTTTTAATTGGAATATGTTAGCATCACGTGAGTGAAGTATTTTAGGAAAAAATTCTAATTATAACTTGATAAAATACTTCAACTAAAAAACATGTGAATTTATGTTAACAATGCCCTTACTTAATAACTTTACTTCTTGTCTTGAATCATCAAAAGAGACAATTTAAAGCTGCAAGTTGACCTTATTATTGAATATAATGGTACATCTTGGGCCCTTGGCTTGACTTAAGGGTCATATCAATTAGTCTATTGATAAAGAAAAAAGTAACGATATACTAATGAAAAACATTGTAACATTTTTATATTTTTATCACATTATTTATTTTATCTAATATTTTTATGTTTTCAAATTATATAATTTGTTGTATAAAAGTGACTTCAATTTTGTTACACCATGAGTGTTTTTTTTACATTATCTAAAAAATTATTAAATATGCTTTTAGAGTAATTATGACAATGTAAAAAAAATATTTGTGACAAAAATAATAATCTTATCCTATATAATAATTAATGATTAAATAATAGTATAAAAATGTTACGTATTATATTATTTATGTGATTGTCATAATTAAAATTTTAATATTACGTATTATATAGATGCCTCCTTGTTAAGGTAAGAATCGGGGTGTTCCAAGTTCTTCTCTGGGTGAAAGATCTAGACATGACTCACATTATATTTGAATCAATCTGATTGAAAGACAATTGTCCACAAGATCTGTGTTCCTAAGTTGGAGTCCTCATAAGTTGATGTCATCATTAGAGATTGTTGTTGCATTCTTTCTCGCAATCCAAACTTTAGTTTCGATCGAGTTTGTTAGCAAGACAAGCTAATGTGGTTGTCCACACTCTTCCTAGGGCACCCACAAATAATGCTAGTCCTAGTTTATATCATTCATCCCCTGATTATGTTACCGTGTATATATATATGAGAATGTTAATGCATTTACATTTTTTTTTAATATGAATAATCAACTTCATAAAATTTTGACAGAAACTAATAATTTTTTTTTCTGTAATGAATTTAACTTAAAGATATTGTAATACTTTACTATTCAATTTAAACAATCATTTCTTTCTCTTTTATGGCCAATATTGGATTTTTTAAACGCTCTTTTCTATCCTCTTTCATAGGCATTAAATTTTCAATTTCTCTCTTCTTTCTCATCTCTCACCAGATATAATGTATTAAAAAACAATATAAATTAGAATATGCATTTATTTAAAAATTCATAAATGCGACTGCTTCAAATTTATTTTTAAAAAAGTAGTAAATATTGTACTATTTAAATAAATTTGAAAATCTAACTATTTTTCTAAAAATAATTTATAGTAAAAAATAAACATAAGTTTGACCTCTGCTATCCATATTTTATTCTTTAAAAAAATAACGTTTTGCAAAGTTAATTTACATTAAAAACAACTGTTTTTAATTACTTTAAAAAAAATAGATAATCATTTTTTTATATTTTTTACGTCATTATTTCTTTATATTTAATTGTATAGAAATCAACTTTTAAAAAATAGGTTCCCTTTAATATGTTCGGGAAATTTTTAATTTTACGACATGATTTCTTTATATTAAATTTTACTTTTAAAAATAAGTATTATATAGAAATCAACTTTTTCTTACTTCTCTTTAATATGTAGCTGATTTTTTTAAAAAGAAAACTATAAATTACAATATATGCTTATTTTCGTAATTCATTTATTATATTATGTTGAGAGATGAAAGGGGAGATGAGAGAGGAGAGAATGTAGGGGTGTTTATGGGTACGGGTCATCCGCAAATTCGGATTGACTCAATCTGATCTGAATAGTTTGGGTTGGATCATTTATGTATTTGGGTCAAAACCAAACCGAATCAATCAAAACTGTTTATGTACGGATTGGATCATGAGTTTAGATTAATAGATCCGATCAAAATCGAATCGAACCGATCAAAATTTTTACAGTTATTTGGTTTGACTTTAAATATTACTAATATTTAGACTCCAGGTGTTGAAACTACAAGTGTTGAGACTACTTGTATTGGAACCTATTACTTTCAAGTATATTGTTATTTGTTTCACATTTTTTGTCCATATTTATTTTTCTGTCATGTTTATAATATTAATGGATCATATTTTGTTCATTTGTTTAAGCAAATCTTGTAACAAATTTGATTGTAGCAAATTTGGTTGCAACAAAACTTATTATAAGAAATTAATTTGTAAGAAATAATTGTGATTTAAACTATTATAATAAATCTCATTGAATAATATTTTATTTTAATTTGTATTAATCTATTTTAGAATATTATGCTGATGATATTAAATGAATCAACTACTTTTTAAACATTTGATAACATTGTGTTAATTGTATTGAATATTTGAATGAATCATGATAAGTTGTGTAACATGTTGACCTCAATCAAACCAAATCGTTCATGAATAAGTTGTGTTGGGTTTCAAAAAAAAATGTGAAAACTAAATTGAACTAAACTAATCAAATTTGATTGAGTTAAGTCTTGAATTTAACAAAAATTGACTTGAACTGGCCCAATTTAACCAGTGGGCATAGTATTATCTAAAAGTTAGAAATCAAACATAGGATGTTAGGCAACTATGTAACTTTAGGTCACTTAATTAATTTACATACTTTGCATTACATTTTTTACAATTGTTGTTTCATTTTAACATTAAATAACCTTTGTTGATAGCTAGTTTTCTGCTAAAACCTATTTGAAAGCAGAATGCAAATGATATATGTTTTGTGCTGTGTGATCTTATTTTAAATTTACAGGTTAAATTTTGGTTTTTTTGTAAAAACAGAGACATTATTTAAAAAAAATTCCTAAAAACAACATCGATTTTTTGGAAAAACCGATGTTAACGAATGTGTTAATTTGACAGTTAACATCAATTTTTTAAAAACACCGATGTTAACATACGTTAATATCGGTTTTTTGGAAAAATCGATGTTAACAAATATGTTAATGTTGACAGTTAAAATCGATTTTTTGAAAAAATCGATGTTAATGTACGTTAATATCAATTTTTTGTAAAATAACCGATGTTAATATCGAAAACGTTAACATCGATTCTTTACAAAAAAATCGATGTTAACTTACGTTAACATCGATTTTTTCAAAAACCCAATGTTAACGGTCAACATTAACACATTCGTTAACATCAGTTTTTTACAGAAAAATCGATGTTAACTTTTGTAAAAAATCAATGTTAACTTTCAACATTAATATACATTTTTTTTATGTAATTCATATTACCAACATCCGTTATTTATATAACCGATGTTGGTAATTTTACGTTAACATCGATTTTTAAAAAACCAATGTTAACGATAATACTATCAACGTTGATACTTTTAATATCGATTCAAAAATCGATGTTAAAAGTCATAAATAACCGATGTAAAAAGCATATTTTTTAATAGTGTTTTTTTTTTAGTTTAATTTCATACAAATTAATATATTAATGCATGCAGCTAAGGGTGCAAATAAAGTTGGGCGTTGACTTCATCAACATAGATTTGACATCTCTTTATCAGCATTATTGCTGGACTACTATTTTGAGTAACATACAAATGCATGTAATCATAATAGCTAAGACATCAATCTCCAATTTTCTTTAAGTACCTGGACATAGCACAAGAACATAAATTTGGGCGGTTATTAGAATATATGGTACATATATGACCATTGACTAGCGACCCATATGATGGCATGAAGATATATATTGTGGGTGAATTATGGCTCTAATGTCTGCTGCAGCTGGGACCCCTACATTGTGGCTGAAATCCATTTAGGATAATAGTTGAGTTATAGGCTTATAACAACGCATGTTTAAACAAGGACCCCCCCCCCACTAAAATAATATTCTAACATTGAGAAACTGTGGCTTACGTCACGCAATGGTTATATATTAGATGAATGTTACGTAAACATCCAATTATTTTAAATATTTCATCAACATTTTATTTTTTTATTATATCATAAATCTTATTATACCTATATATTTTATTTTCTTTTTAAGTGTTGCATGTAGATTTGAGATGTCCATTAAACTTTTTTCTATCTATTATAGTGACCCTTATAGACTTATGTTATGGTCTTCTGATAGGACCGGAGTGATCGTTTAGCTTTATGCATGATTCTTACATTTAGTACATATTGCCGTTTTATCTTGTTATGGACAGCGTTGTACCATGCCTTGTGCAGTTCAGATGAAACCAGGAGTTGGCAGAGTTGAAGAGGGTGTCAATGCAATGCAAATTCGAGTCAAATTAGTGTAATTAGTTGGTTTTTTTTCATTCAGACCTTCATCATATGATTTGATTTGGCCGGGTCCAATTAAATTTCTTAAAAAATAGTTATATCTTTTACATTTCCTTTATTTTCATTATTAAACTCATTGTTAGTCGTTTAATTAATTTGTCGTATATTATTTAAAATTTTAAAGCTATTATGATTCTATATGTTAGTGTTGGAATAATAGAAAAGAATTTATAAACCTTAAACGGAATGGGAGATTTTAATCTACTTGGATTTCGGATATAACCTGGACATGTATACACCACTAGTTGGCAATTCAAGACTGGCCCCACTATATATCCTTCAAAAATCCGGAAAATGAAATGTCTATTACAAAGTATTCGCCCACATTACCGACTACTGAACGTTTGAGTGAACTTAAAGATTATGCGACTTCAAACCTAGGCCTACATTACATTTTGTCCCTTTTTTTTTTTATTTTCCTTTTGTATTTCAATAAGTCTTTGAGACACATTTTTTGTTCATAAAGGTGAGGTTGGCATGCCACCGAAGGTGGACGAATTGAAGTCAAGCCCTAGTTGAAGATTGTACGAAATGAAAGGTAAAGAGCTGAAGAAATTTTGCTACAGAATATTCATAGATAAGGTACGAAGGATTTGATATGCATGTGTGGTTTTGATCGGGCTACGACTAAGCTCTGAGTTGACAAGGGAACATATGGTGCAAATTTTAGTGTTATATATAGAGTGCCATCATATCATTAAATTAGTGAAACAAGATTATAGAGTGCCATTTTAGTGTTTAAGAAATAGAATATTTGGCGAGTTAATTGGAATCTTTGGTGAAATCTTGTGCATCAAGTTATTATGGTACTCAAATTAATAATATTTATAGAAAATGATGGAAGTGAATAATCGTAAATGTGTGTATTGATATCATTTATGCTTGCTTGTGCTAGGGTAGTGCCACATGCACCCTCTAGGTTTCCACAATTACCCGATTTTGTTTCAACCTTGAACTGTCTTGCTACCAACCCCATCACTTTCAACTTTCAAGGTTTATTTTCAATTTAATTATTATCCGATCCAATCACGTTTTGGTAATTATCTTGCTATATTGTCCCTACTGGCTACTACTAGAATGTACATAGATAATGAAAAACCATATGCAATAGAAAAAAGTGAGAGAAATTACTCGTCCAAGGGGTAGCAATTGAATCAAAATTAAACTGTATACAGAGCTTTCTTATGGTGCATAAGTTACAGTAGCAACTTAAAATTACATAAACTTTTTTTTTATGATTGGTGTTGAACTGTTTACGATAAACAATATTAATATTAAAATTAAATTAATCATATAAACCTCATGTGTTAATTTTCATTAAGTGTTTTGCAACAGAAGATTCATTTTGCAACTTGTATATAAGTCATTAGGAGATTAATTTGCACAGTTTCAAATTTTAGATACTAATTGGAACATGACTCAAATATTAAGGGAATAATGTAAAATGATTAAATGAAAATAATTAAAAGTAATAATCTAATAATTTTTTAATTATAAATATCAAAATTTTACCTATGAAAAAGTTATTATCAAGATATAAACATACTATTTTTTATTTAAAACATATTTTATCATTTAAAAAAATCATCCCATAAATAATCTTTACTAAACGTATTGTAACACTGGTTTAAAGGCCAAGAATTGATTAGAAAAGTCTTATTGTATTTTCAGGAAACGTATTGTACCCTGGTTAAAGGCCCAAGAATTGGTTAGAAAAGTCTTATGTATTTTTCGGCAAATATATATATATATATATATATATATATATATATATATATATATATATATATATATATATATATATATATATATATATATATATATATATTTTTTTTTTTTTTTTTTTTTTTTATATGTGATAGTGATACTTCATGATCCGACTATTAATTTGTTGATGGAAAACAATATCAAGTACCAAAAAGTTCTTCTAAAAAAGAAGTACCTAAAGTTACCATGGAACTAATGGTTGCTGATAAAAAAAGTACCTATATATTTAATTTGAGAATATATTTATTTTGTTTTATTACAAATATATTGCCTTAATTTTACTTTATTTTCTGATTTTAAATACTTTACAATATAGTGAAAATAATACAATCATTTAAAACACAAAAAATAAAATGAAAATAATTAAAAAAATATAACAAAAAAATGAAAGTAATCAGATCCAAAAAATTCCTCGAAGTGGTGAAGGCATAAATGTATGCCAATGAGAAAAAATTGTGGCTCATAAGTTGTGAGAAACCTTGTCCTCGCATTGTGATATCAAATAAATAAATAAATAAAAACATGTCCTCGACCATTTAAGCTATTTTTTAGGCCTAGTTTAATATTGTAGAGTCATTTTCCAGTTAAAACTCAAAAGGAAAAGGTTTCCGTATATGGAAAGCCAGTATAATGTGTCTATCGATTTCCTGTAGAATGAATATATATATATATTAAACCTAAAGCCAAGACCACATATAGTGCTTCTTTAATTGATCGCTATTCACACTACCTTAGCATTTGTTGGGTGATAGCTACGGTACGTAGTCAATGGTGGTTAACATTATGTTTGTGATTTTTTTTTTCTTTTTAGTTGTTTTAATTATTTCTAAACTAAAAACTTTCACTGTGCTTTTCGTTTTCAATTGTACGTGTGATTGTGATATGAAAATCAATATTTGTGCTTAATCCAATTATATTATATGTTCGTTTTATTTTGATTTTTTTCAGATAATTCGTTGTTTTTATATGAATTTATTCCTAAATAAACCACATATTGGTCTTTATTTTTTGTGCATACTTAGCACTACAATTTAATAGAAAGGAAACATCCAAATTAAATTACGTTTCATGCTTCGTATTTATACAATTTGAAAGAAAGTCCTGCAGTATATTTAAATCAATTTGGTCACTTATTAGGCTATAAATAAAATAAATGACCAGTTTCATTTCTAAGAGTGTGAGACATTGTGAATTTAATCTTTAAAAGTGATAAAATAACAAAAAAAAAGTCGTATAATTTGTCACTTATTTTAATCTGAAATTCAAAAGGTTGTGTAACTTTAGTAATAATATTAATATATTTTTAGGGACTAAAATAATAATAAATATTTTAAAAAATTGATCGTATCTTTTACTTTGAAGGACAAAATTAATCATTTACTGACAGTAAATATAAGTTCTCAAATTTATTATTTTTTGCAAAATGTTGCGATAAATATAAGTTTAACCAAGATAGTTGAATTGGTTTACACTTGATCAAACAATCTCATGATCAAATCTGTGGTAATTGAATATATATTTTTTCCCTTACGTAATATATTAAACACTTAAAATTAAATTAAGATCTGACATAATATTTAAAACAATATTGTCCGTCCTTATATATGTGTGTGTGTGTGTGTAAAGAAGAGAACAAACGGGAACCAGCATAGTATAAGAAATAGAGCCGCTCTAGCTAAACTATGAGAACTGTTTTCACTTAATTGCCTCCTAAGTTAGCAAACTTATTGAGATAAGACAACACCAAATTCAGAAAAATCTTGCCTACAGCTATTGAGACTGTTAACAACACGCTGGTTAATTGTCCATGCATGATCTCAAATCTCAATAATAACATTCTCAACCATCCAGATTCGCCAGTTTAGAGCCCATGCTTCACCTTCATGCACCTCTGGAAGTAATGCTCTCCAATCAGAATATATATGCATCATAGATAAACAGGCCATGATCACCTCTGATAATTTATATAAGTCATTTAATTAAAGAAATCTTTAAAGCGGTTTAACAGACTTTGTAGATTTTTCATCAGTTTGGTCAATTATATACTTTTATTGATTTAATAATATATCGAGCATATGACGAGTTCATCACTTTCTTAATTAATTGAAATAACCAGTCATCAGTCTAGTTTAATATTTTTTATCAATGATTTTATGGGACATGACTATGGTGCAACAATGACTATGGTTATAAGTTATAAGGTTGGCTTGATAATAAAAAGAAAAAAAAAGAAAAAAATTGAGTTTGATTTATTCTGCTAACAAAAAGTTAATCATTAAAGATTAATATTTATTGATAAAAAGAGAATTCTAGTCTTTTTTTTTTCTTTTTTTGCATTTTCTCTTCCTGGTTGCCCTATTTCATTTAACAAGCCTTCATTGAGTGCTACTTTGGAACTATACTAAGCCCAGTAGTCCAATTAAAATATCGAAGTACTAGGGCTTTGCTATTCCAAACTATACTTTACTAATTTCATATGCAATTTTTCATTTTTTTTGACAAAATTACTCTTGACAAAAATTGTTTTCATTGTGTTATAGAGGTGTGATTCTGCAATACACAATGAAAATATATTTATGTTGAAAAAATAAACACAATGGAAACATATTTTCATTGTATATTTAATCTAATACACAACAAAAACTTACTTTTATTGTATATTTAATTATATATACAATTTTTTTAGAAAAAAAGTTACTACCCTTTAGATGAAATTAAAGAAATTATTATACATTAACAAGTTGTTGATTTAAGTAGAAGTGGGTTTGGTTCCTTTAGTAAGATTTCAGGTTCAAATCTTTCTTATAGTAATTGAATTAATTATGATATAAATTAGTATCATAGTTAATTTGACTATAACTAAAAAAATATAATTTGTATAATAATTAATTTGATTAAACTATAAATGGTAACTTCTATCATTATTAATTCAACTTCAATTAAATCAAATTAATTTATATTATCATTAATTTGATTACTTTAAAAAATAATTTATATCTATAAATTGTGAACCAACACAAAAAAAAAACGTGTTTTTGTTTTGTATTGCTTCAACACACCCTTGCAACAAATTTGAAAATGTTTCTATTGTATATTGTAAACTATGAAAATATGTTTCCATCAAGGATATTTTTGTAAAAAAAATTAGATATAAGCATGGAAGTAAACTTAGTAAAAATTAACATGAAATAGCAAAGCCCAAGTAACTATTACAGCATTCGTTTGAAAAAAAAGTATAGCATTTGCCTTTCGTATGATATTATTAAGTTAAAAATATAATATTTTATGTTACTAATTTAATGATGATTTATAAAAGTTAATAAAAAGTATTCTTACTAAGCAAATTTAATTATATATATATAATGTTACTACATTTTTCTTATGTTTGAGAAAATTGTTTATCTATAAATTGATATAAAGGTGCATATATAAGTGATATACGCGAATTAAAACAATATATAAAGCCGGACATTAATTTTCTATAAAGAAGATATGGACAACCTAACTTAAATTAACTTAGAATTGACATGTTTGTAAAAAAAAAAAAAAAAAAAAACTTAGAATAGGCATTGAAAGAACTAAAAACTAACTACAAGGGAAAACGGTTCTTATAAATTTGGATATGCATTTACTAAAAGGTGAGAGATATATCAACAAGCTGCATTACTAGTATGATTAATGCATTTATTATTAGTTATCGTCTTTATGAAATATATAGAAGTGGGTATGCTTTAGGTAGATTAGATACATGATTAAAGGAATCAAAAGTACGTAAAGAAAGTCACGTTTGGTAGGATAATTTTTCTTCATACATGGGAATTATAATTTTTGGTTGTCATAATTCTTGTAAATAATTAAAATTTGTTTGTTAGACATAAATATTTTTTTAGAATATTTACAATTTTTTAAATAAAAAAATTGTTATGTTTATTTTTAATAGAAATTTTCTAAATATATATGTTGATTTTTTGCCTAATAATACTCTTTTAGTGAAATAACTTCATTATCTTCTTTACTCAAATTATAGACAGCCATAAAGCGGGTGTTTAAAGGAAGATGTTATGTTAAATTTGTTAACAAAAATCTGCAACTCTTTTAAAAAAATGTCATACTAAAATAAAAGTTAAATCATTTTTTATTTTTATCTTTATTTGAAGCTTTAATTTTTTTTTCTTAATTTAATCCTTTATCTTCTATTTTTATTGTCATCGCCGGTTAGGTTGTGACTTAATTAATCTACCTAGAACTTAACCTAGTTTGATTTTTTTATAATTATTAAGGTAGTTACTAACCCTGCTTTTTTATTTTTGTTTTGCTTCTCCTTAAGAGCTGAAATTGGTCCAAACACTCTTTATACAAAAGCTCTTAATTAAAAATATAATTAACTTATTTGTTTAGAAGAAATTGTGATAATAAGGAGCTTTTTGAAGAAAAAAACTAATTGAAAAAAACTTTAAAGAGCTTTTGTGGACTTTTTTTAATGCTTGACCTCACTTTGAATCTTATATACATATATTTTGTGTTACTTTTCTTTGTTACTTTGTTGTATACTTTTTTCTGAGTTTTCTTATTACATGGTCTAATTTTTTTTTAATTATTACTTTGATTTTTTTTATTAATGCTTATTGTAATCAATTCTTATTTTTATTCCTTTAATATACTATTAAACAAAAATATAGAATAATTTAAGCGTTTTGTCATTTATAATCAATATATAAGTTTCTTTGATTAATTAATTATATATATAATTTAAAAATAATCACTTAAATAAATCATTATTAAATATTTTTTAATATCTTAAAAATTAAAGTTTTAAATATATGAATTTAATATTTTTATTATCATTAAATTAAATTAATTTTGTTGCTATTTAATATTTTCAGTAAAGTTTGACTTTGCCTAACCTATTTTCTAATTTTTTATTACATAGAATTATAGTGATATTTGTAATAATAGTATTTTGTTGACCATTATTAAAACCAATAGTTTGATAAAAAAAAAGAATGAAAATAAAAAAATAGAACACTTTTTTGGTTGAGAGAGAAGAAAGACAAAAGTGAGATTAAAATTTGAAATTAATGTATAATAATAATTTAATCTGGGTTAAATTAGTTTATTATTTTTTTAATTTATTTTAGGTTTAATTTGATCTTTTAACTTTTTTTAGATTTAATTTGATCATTTAATTTTTAGAATCGATTCAACTTGATTCTGCTATCTAGATTGAATTAATGACGTTAAACAACTATACTTTTGTGATTGACTTTAAATTATTTAGTGATGATTTTAAAACGTTACAAAATACACATATGATCAAAGTTAAATGAAATGATCAGTCAAATTAATTTAGATGATGAGATCAAATTAATTTCATTTTAAAAATTAGAAAATCAAATTAAATAAAAAATAAAGAATTAAATCGAATCAATTTTAAAAAATAGAGAATAAAATTAAAAAAATAGAAATCTAAATAAACGTTAAAAATAAATTATTTGATAAAAAAAAACTGATATAACCTTTAATCCGAAAAAATTGACAACACATTAGCACATATTTTGAAGGAGAGAAAAAATATGATGCGTATCTGGTGGCGGGGTGCGGTGCGGCGGTGTGAATAAGGTACGTTTATGCCACACCACCCGTGCACCTCTTTTGTCCTTAAGTGCTCTCCCTTTCCACCAAAAAGCTTTTACACTTAGGAGTCTTTGTCACTCTCTTATTATTTTTAAGAGTTATATTATATATAAAATATTTTTATAGTATTATTTTTTCCCATCATATTAACAACTTTATCATATGTATTTTTTCTTTTATTTTTTTTGTTAACATATTGTTTTTCTTTTTTCATCGTACAAATTTTTGCATGAAAAAAATATGTAAATATAATTTAACATTTTGGAATCACACGTCGCTTTTGCGTGCACTTTCGTTCTTCTTTGGTTTTGGCGCTCTCTCTCTTTCTAATATTGATTGCTCGATTTCAAAATAAAATAAAAGCAACAACATTATTTTATCATATAGTATTTATTATTAATATATTATATTATTATATGATATGGTTATGCTAACTTAAAATATTAACAGGGGCTGCTCAGTGCTCACTTTTAAAAACTGCAACTGCAAATTTCTCTGTACCTTTGCCAAATTGCGTTTTCAATTTCTTGAATTCAGGTTCTTTTCTCTTCTCTCAGTAAGAGTTCATTGCAAATCCTGCTCTTGTGCTATCTGCATATGTAGCTTTTGCCTTGTAACTTGTAACTTGCTTGTTGTCTTTTTGTTATGCTTTGTGTATGTTTCTGAGAATTCCATGTTTTTCCCCTCTTCTATGTTTTCCGTTTCAGTTTTCATTAGTTTTATTTTTTTTCATTTTTGGTTATTAATTAATTGTCAAATTTCACAGCTTGTCAAAATATGAGGGGTATATATAATTAAATGCCAACTTCATATTCCGAATTATGCACGTACTATTAATAATTGCAATCATATTTAATGTAACTGGGTTTTACATGAAGTTGATTTTCTGCGTTTTGTTCCACTTTTTTTAGTTAACAAGTTTGAATTTAACTTTCTAAAAAAGTCCAATTTTTTGGGGGTGGGGTGGTCTTGTAAACATGTCTTTCTTTCGTCCTGGGTAAGATTAATGAGTAGATGGACACAAGAAGGATCAGTACTTGGAACTGAAGATATTATGGACAGTTTATTCAGCAGTTCTGAGTGATTGCCCTTAAAGTTTAACCTCATAGTTGTTGGTTATGGCCTTGAACAATTAAAGGAAGTTAAAGAACCAAACCAGAGTTGTTTGGTCACATTTGGTGCTCTTTATTACTTGTATTGTATGGCAGTCTTTCTATGTTTCTTATATAATTATGAGCCTAGTGTGAGACAGTTTAGAAACTTTGGGCTTTACCATTTACTTTTTTTCCAAAATGATGAGTTCCTTAATGAAAGAGTTACATATCTGTCATAAAGTGTTGAATGCTTATTTGATTTTAGTCGTGTTCTATTTCTATGTCCATACTCCAGATCTTGTTCGGCAAGAATCAGGTAGAGCTGTCAGTTGCCACCACAGAATTGTGTTTTGTGGCTGTACTGGTGGCCTAACATCTGGACCTGAAATACATTCCAGAGCTGAAAATTGGTTTTTCAATTCTTCTGTTGTAGACAGACTTTGTCAGGTAACTTTGTTGCATGAAGTTTGATTTGTGTTGTAAAGCATGTTGCCACAAAATATGTCGCTAGGGTTAGCGACTAAATTTGTGCATCATATTGTTCTGAATCTGATTATCAATTGTTGTTATTGGAAATAGCTCAACATATTTGAAGCGACAAGAATTATGTTTCATTATGGGTGTGTTTGTTAATATTTATTTATGACTAGTCATGAGCTAAATTTTGCTAACATTACTCGATCATTCATAGTGGGAGGTAAAGTGATAGGTTCAAATGGAGCAGTATGAAATTCTAGAACAGATTGGCAAAGGTGCATTTGGTTCTGCCCTTCTTGTGAGGCACAAGCACGAAAAGAAAAAGTGAGGATCATTCAATCTCTCAATGAAATGTGTTTTAAGATATAATGTATCTCTTTGCAGGTTAAGGTTAATTTTTTTTTTGTTTAGGTTGATTGGTTAATTATTTATTTGTGAACTTAAGAGTATTGCTAATTTTGGTTACTTGTTATATCATATGGTGTATTTTCTTTTTCTTAATTTGTGTCATTTACGTTTTAGGTATGTCCTTAAAAAGATCCGCCTTGCTCGTCAAACTGACAGAACCCGTAGATCTGCCCACCAGGAGGTAATTTACTCTACTTTTTATTTCCCACTCTCCAGTTGTTACAGGAAAATTGAATCGAGTGCTTAAGTGGCTTACCTCTTTGTGTTTCAATGATTGATTGTCCTTTCTCTGGAAGAGATTAACAAAGGCAACATGTTTTGATGTTGAAAATGACACATTCATTCTTGTACATTTTCTATATTATGTTGTGCTAGTTTTTACAGCTTGAAAATTTGAAGTTGATCTTTAAGCCTAAGTTTTATTCATTCCAGTCATTTTTACATTTGAATTTTCTTGTAATATTTAATGTTAATTTCGTTCTTGTTATTTTATATCCTTAAATGTGAAAATGATATTTATGTTGTCTTTCTCATTTATTAGATTGTAAGATGCTTTGTGGGTTCCTTGTCTTGTAGATGGAGCTTATATCTAAAGTTCGAAATCCATTTATTGTGGAATATAAAGATTCCTGGGTAGAAAAGGTCAGCCTTGTTTCCAATTAGAACTTCCTAATTTAGTTGTTTTTCAAGTTTGTGTGTGTATATTTTTGCTCAACTTATTAAGATTGTTAGGGGTCGTTTCAAATTTAATGTTTTGTTCCTTACTTATCTGTTTACAGATGCTTTTATTTTTTTCATACTAATGGAAATGCTGATAGCAGAACCTCTTTTGTAACCCATCATATTGGTCTATAAACTTGATTGATTCATCATACTGAAATTGGCAAAGCCGGTGTTTTTATTTCCAGGGTTGTTTTGTATGTATCATCATTGGCTATTGTGAAGCAGGGGATATGTAAGTGTCATAATTTGCACCTAAGTCAAATATTTGAGGAAGTTATTGCATTTATTAACACATAATATCTTTTACTGGCCATTATGTAGTCATTTGAGAGTTTGCTTCTGTTGTACAGGGCCGAAGCTATAAAAAAGGCTAATGGTGTTAACTTTCCTGAAGAGGTTGATCACTCTTGCAGCAACTCCTTTCACATATGAGCCTGACAGTTTTCATTCCTATTTCCGAGCTCTTTGGAACTAAATGAAATAATCGATATTCATCAACTTTTGCATACAGAAACTTTCTAAGTGGCTTGTTCAATTGCTGATGGCACTTGATTACTTGCATGGAAACCATATTCTTCATCGCGACGTCAAGGTAATGGATAGGACTTCTTTAAGTTAAATTACAGTTGATGTTATGTAGCTAATAATATCTCAGAATTTTGAGGACTAACTTTATGTTGATGTTAGATTTTCATCTGTTTCAGTGTTCAAATATATTCTTGACAAAAGATCAAGATATACGTCTAGGTAATTGGCCTTTACCCATTTTATCCTCACACTAAACTTTCAATTAGATATCTAAATTGGGATTTGGTGTGTTGTATATCCTTATGTTATGCATGATGGATGTAGGTGACTTTGGTCTTGCTAAAATGTTGACATCTGATGATCTTGCTTCTTCGGTGAGTGATATTGCCAAAATATTGTTATGTTCATTGTTTCAGCATTTTTTTTCCTGAATTAATGGTTGTTTGTTCTTGCTTTAAACTTAGGTTGTTGGGACTCCAAGTTATATGTGCCCTGAGCTTCTTGCTGATATACCCTATGGCTCGAAGTCTGATATTTGGTCTTTGGGTAGGATAGATTCCATTTGTACTCCTGAAATTGCCTAATCTTAATTACTCTTTTTGTTTCCCTCTTTTACAATGTCTTTTTAACTTCATTTGTCATTTGGTTTTGACATAACATTTTACAGGATGTTGTATCTATGAAATGGCTGCTCACAAGCCAGCTTTCAAAGCTTTTGTAAGATATGATCTGAAGATTTTGTATTCATTTTTTAATCAAATGTTGTTCACAATGTTCTATTCTTAAGTAGGAGGATTTACTAGGATACAATAATTCGTTTAAAACTTTTAAAATCATTTGAGACTTTGAATTATATTGTTTTGGAAAACTCATTCGTTTATGATGGCTTACTGACTTTCAGTATTTCACATTTCTGAAGTTTGGTGCTCAACATTAAATCATTGACTCTTTATTTTATTTTATTTTATTGTGTTGTCTTCATTTGAGCAGGACATACAGTCATTGATTATCAAAATAAACAAGTGTATAGTAGCTCCCCTACCAACTATGTATTCTGCTGCTTTGTAAGTTCTCTGTTTCGTGATAATCCTTAGTTATTTAGAATTATCTGTTTTTATTTTTGAACTTCTTTACATAATTGATATGTTAGTATCTATAGTTGCTGAATTTGAAAAACACCAATGGCTGGTTTATGTGAGTATACATGCAGATATTGATCAAATTTGTAATTGGTAATGATCCTCCTACACATTCATAGTTAACATGACCTACCACTAGATTTTATGGTAATTATTGTGGAGTTGGAAGTTCAAGTATTCTTCCATCATGGAATGATCCTTGTAAATTGTCAAGTGTCATGTCATTTAAAATTTGACAGCATTTTTCAATACTCAATTTACAAAATTACTATTTATTATGGTAGAACTAGAAGAATGACACTTAATTCAGTCATGGCATTTGGTTTACCACTATACATTTTGCAATGCTGCCTTTCTCTCTTAGCAATGCGCAATACTATTCTGTTTAACTCCAGAGTCCTGATATGTGTCCTGACCTGTAAATATTATATTATATCTCATGTATTCTCCTTATAGTTTGATCTTTGCCATTATATTTTCCCTCTCTTTTAGTTATGAACCTCATTCAGTGACATGATTAGTTTAACTTGTGACATACATATTTCTTCTTTCAGTCGAGGGCTTGTCAAAAGTATGCTGCGGAAAAATCCAGAGTTGAGGCCAACTGTAAGTTTTATTTGTTGGGTAATTTCTTTGCATTTATTAAGACACTACTTATTTATAAATTATAACTAGTCTCAAAGAAAAATAATATGCATATGATATGCTACTGTCTATGTGGCCTACATGATTACATCAAATTTTAAGTGATAAATATGACTCATGTTATCAGTTTGACAATTTTAAAGGTAGTTTTATATTTGTGCTCTCATATTTTTCCCTTTCAATTTTTAAAAAATAATTTTAGCTTTTAATTTTTTTCACCTAATTTGTTGTTAGGGAGAGCAATTCTTCTAGATTATTTCCTCCGTCTTCCTGTCTCCTCTTGGGTTCTAGTCTCAAGGCATAATGCTTTTCAAGCTTGACATGTGCTGTTATGAGGCATGATCTATTTTCTTGTGGAAAATGGCTAATGGGAAAAGCATAAACGTATGGCATTTCAGGAACTTAAACTAGTTTCACACTTCTGCTTAACAATACTTATCTGATTAGTCAAGAGAAATTCAAAGTCAAGTACAACTAAAAGTATATTGATTGAGGTTATGCTGGACAATGTGAAGAGTTGGTGAACATTAATATTTGTAGAGGCAAGCAGTAAGAGATTGGGAGATTTAAATTTTAAAATAATACATGTCCTTTACTTGATGATAGGAGTAGAATTGTAGAAAGTTTGGGAAACTCACATAATATGGTAACTTTTACATTATTTTTTATTTAAAAATGTCAAAACTTAAATTGTGAGGCTACTACTTTCATCACTTTTTAAGGAGATATGTCTGCACTATGCAGTTAGAAAAGAGGAAAAACCTTTTGAGCATGCATATTAATGTACATACACTATACAAATAAATAGCTAAATAAAAGCTAAAAGGCTAGTTACACTTACAGGACCATTTGCTTAGACCAGACCATTAGTCCTTTGTATTTCATTTCCATTTTCACCATACTTTTGGGTGCAGTAAGTGTGTTGTTAAGCACATGATATATTAATAATAAGATTGTGCGTACTTTTCCTTTTTGTCCTCCCCATCTATTATTGACTCTTGTGTTGACCAAGTGTAATATAGTTGAAACTCCAAGTGTAAATGTTTTAAGTTGATATTATCTTTGTAGTCATTGTAATCATTAGTTTAAGTTTCACTTCTATTTTATGAAGCAAATCTTGAAAGTTGAAACTCCAAATGTAAATGTTTTAAGCATAGAGCGATGGCCACAATAAATTTTATGTGAGACATTACTATATTCCAAATTCAATTGTTTGCTATAAAAGTTTTCTTTGTTCTTTTTCAACCCTTACATAATTAATCTGTGCAAAATTAGCATCAGATTGACCCTTGGCTAACTTCGTTTTGATGTATTTTTTCAAAACAAATTAACCTCAGTTTGTTTTGACAGGCTGCAGAATTACTAAATCATCCGCATCTTCAGCCTTACATTCATAAAATTCACCTAAAATTAAATAGCCCCATAAGAAGTACTTTTCCATTCCAATGGCCAGAGTCAAATTACATAAGGAGAACTCAGTTTGTAGAGCCAGAGTCTGTTTCTACTCTTTCTGATCTAGATAAATGCTTGTCATTCAACAATGACAGGACCTTGAATCCTAGTATTTCTGGAACTGAACAAATTTCTCAGTGTTCTACTGAAAGAGCTGATGGATTATCCACTTGTTCAGAAGAGAAGATCTATGAACTATCTGTAGGTTGTGTTCGTGGCAAATACAAAACTGACAAATCAAAAGCCACAAAGTTCTCAACCGTTGAGAGAACACCAAGATCTAGAGGAGTTACAGTTTCTGCCACTACCAAAAGGCAAACAATGGCAACATCAAAGACAACCCATTCTGGTCCAAGTGATTCAGTAAGTTTATCCTCTGCATGACTCAATATTTTCATTTCTCTTGATGGCCATAGAAAAAATAAATGAACTGCGGCTGAACTGATTGAATTAATTTCTCATCTATCCTAAGCAAGTGGAGAATTAGGCTGTGTACATGCTGGATGCATGGGTGAACATGTCTACTTCCTGTATTAGCAAAAGATCATGCTGATGACATTTTTCACTGTTATTTAATCACAAACCACCATATATGTTAAGTTTGTTGACTTTTATGATTCTACCTTAAAAGTCATACCAATAATGATTTCTAATTGATTGACTGTATAAAAAAATTTAGTGACTATAGAAATTGACCTCAAGAAATATTTCCTTATTTTATAAAAATTTTCTTAGAAAACTGATAAAATAAACGATTATCGCTTCAAAATAAGCTGAGCCAAAAGCTTAATTGTTGATGTGGTTTGCAATGTTTGACTTGATGAAGATACTTCACATGTTGCCAGCGAATCCAGGCTATATACTTATAAGTTATATTTCTGCTTTTCATTTCAGCTTCCAGCATCTCATGCACCATCTGGAAAATTTTCCACACCACCAAGAGCCAGGGCAAGGGCAACACCAAACTTGTACACTAATGTTCTTGGAAGTGTAGACTCTCTTGACGTTTCCATTAATGCACCGCGAATTGACAAGATTGCCGAATTCCCAATGACTTTCTGCGAGGATCCTTTTTCACCTATCCGTGGACCATCATCAACATCTGCACGTTGCTCTTCTAGCTCAGCAGGAAGTACTGCTGATTGCTCCATCACAAAGGACAAGTGTACAATCCAGGAGGACAAAGTTATTCTCCCCACAAGTATCACTAATGCTTGCCCGGGTCCAAAGGGCACTGAATGCTCTCCTGAGCACGTAAAAGCTTGTGTTTCAAGCCATTCCTCTGCTGACTTAGATCAGCACTGGTTTGACACCTCGTCGTACCAGCAACGAGCAGAGGCACTGGAGGGGTTGCTGGAGTTCAGTGCCAGGCTCCTACAACAAGAAAGGTTTGATGAGCTTGGGGTGTTGCTGAAGCCATTCGGGCCTGAGAAGGTTTCTCCAAGGGAAACAGCTATTTGGTTGACTAAGAGCTTTAAACAAACTGCGGTCTAAGGTTTTCTTTTCATGCACGTATATGATCATTTGCTAACGGATAGTGTACATAACGTTGTACATTTGACGATAGAATAATGACGAGTGGCTTTTATTATTGGTGTTAGCATTTTCCATTAAATGAACACTGCTGGGCAACAAAATGAAACATGGGAACTACTTACAAATAATGTTATTTAAACTACCCATGTGGGTAGTTTTTTTCTTTATTCCTAAAATAACCTCACGGAAACATGTTTCTCTTGTCAAAATATATAGCATAAATGCATTTGTTATAGAATGGGTGTGTGCATACAAAATTCAAAATGGAAATACATTTCCGTTGTAATTTTGTACAAGGAAACATATCTCCATTTTGAATTTTATACACATTTCTTGAACTATAACAAAAATATGTTTTTGTTGTGATTTTGTAGTGAAAATATATTATTGATATAGAATAGGGTAGGATGATCGTTTTGCTATGCTTGGTGGGCCATTAGCAAATGTGATAGTGATAGTAGTAGTTCCCATGAAATATTGTGTTAGTCCTCGTTATAAAAGAAATGCCTCATAAGAATAATGAAGGGACAGTGCTATTGTCACTATCAAATTAGTTATCGGGACTACCAACTATAACAAATTGTCCATTTTACCCTTCTCTCTTTTCCCTACACCGTCAACCCTTTTCCCTTCCTTCCCATCCGCCCCAACTCCCCCCTTAGTGTGCGTCCAATCCATTCTCCCTTCAACTCTCTAATTTCTCCTTCATCTCTCTATCAAATTGTTGTGGTAAGTTCTTTATTTTTTGTCTTTTTACACAACGAAAGTATATTTTTATTGTATTATGGGTTAAGGAACACAACGAAATCATATTTCAATTATATTTATTACAAAACAAAAAATACACAATAGAAATGAACTTTTGTTGTATATTTTTTGGGGGTGAAAAATTATACAAAGGAATCATGATTTAGTTGTTATTGGAGAGGGGGGAATTGCACAAGGAATCATGATTCTGTTATGCAATTTTCTTAATCCCCAAAAATACACAACAATCATAATTTCATTGCATTTATGTCAAAAGGACATTATTGAAATAATGCTAAAAGACACTCATGTGGGTAGTGTCATTAGCAATTTTAGTAGTGTGAATAGCTACTCCCAAAAGAAAGATGGGTCGTTTAGTCTGTGAAATGGAGGCCCAAGAAACCTAAATTCATCAGAGTCAATTATTGGGGAACTGTAGAAACATAATATTTGTCCAGAGAGGCTTGATTTAATCGTGGAACAAATTGGTCACGGGTAAGTGTACCAAAACCATGGAGCTCCAGAATTGATCGCTTTCTGAAAAGAAAAGAAAGCATTTACTAATGCTATGGAATTCAAAAATATTGAAAATAAATGGTATATAGTGACAATGAAAAAAGCAAAAGGGATGCATTCGGTGCATCATGTTTATGGCTTGGGAGTGATGAAAGTCCATCCGTATGACTAAACTAGAACTGGGCTACATGTTTACAGAAAGTGTATGATCCCAAGGAGAGAATTGTCCTTTCGGGAAGCCCCTCTTCACAGTTATTGGAGAAACTGCTGACATAATCTCAAAAGGGCACCTTCTCTCAACCCTAGACAATAATAGAGTCACTCACCCAGCTTGCTTTGCACCTAATTTTAGAGCTTCTTATAACTGTTGCCAATCACCGGAAAACTTTTGTAATTATCCCCTTTTTCTTTTAGTCTGTTTGGTTTATAATAAATAAATAAAAGAAAAGAAAGTGAGAATAAAATTAAAATAGTAGAATATGAAATAATTATTTGATTATTATACATGAGAGAAAAAGGAAGGAAAGAATATAAAATGTATTTTTTAAAAGATATAAATGATTATAATAAAAATGAGATATAATAATTTTATTTGTATATGTTGTAATTGTAAAAGGTATAATAACTCTCCTTTAATGGTAGTTTTCTTCTCAAATTGGAGAAAATTAATTTAATTTTAATGTAGGACCTACAAGATGTTTTTTTTTCTTTCCTCTTATTTTTATGGGTACTAAAGAGAGTTTTTCTTTTAAAAATGTGTATTCTTTCATTTTCTTTCCCTTCCATGACTTTTCTTTGTCAAATAAAGTATTAAAGTTTGATTTAAAATGTTTAACTATTATTATTAGTTTAAAATTTATTTAGTGACAATGTTAAATAATTTTTCAGTAATTAATCACAAATCTTGTAAGAAATTATAAGGAAGTGTGTGTTGGGATAAATGTTGGTTTAAAATGTGTAACTTTATTATTAGTTAGAATTTTGGACTAAGATGAGTAATGAAGTGTGTTTAGGTAAATGTTGATAAAATTAATTGTGAATAAAAATGATTTTACAAAATTAATTTTGATAAAAATTAATTCTAAAGTAATCAGACTTATATTTAGATTATAAAAACAAGTTGAGATTAAAACTTAGTATAAATTTTTTTATGCACCATAATTATTATCTCAAGTTGTTTGAACTCAATTAATTGTGAATCAAAATCAATTATAAACTCACGTGAAATTAAATATATAAAAAATTATCTAAAATTTATTTTAAACTTAAAATAAATTATCCAACATGGATCTAAACACACAATTTATACTTTTTGGAACATTTTTATTATTATTTTTTACTACTAAGGTGACAATGTCTCCTACTTTTCAAAAATCAAATTGACTATTTACTTTCTTTTTTTACCATCTCATATAGTAAGACACTCAGACCCTTCCACTATAACCAACCTACATCTACATCTACACTATAACGTAATCTAGATTCAACACCTGGCAACCCTATAGCTGCTCAAATTGTTGCCCACTACTCCCTAAAGGGTACGAAGCTTATCTCTTTCCACAGACAATCATCTTTTTCTTCACGCCTCCAACTCAAACTACTATTAATTACAATTTTCTATGAACTCACCTTCTCGTACAACCATCCTTTATTTCATGCATGAAATGGAATGAAGATGATGGAATCTCCTTTGTGATGAAAAGTTAAATGGGAATAATGAGGCAATTGAGGGATGGAGATTTTTGTTTAAAAAGCTTAAATTGAAATATAACTTTTTAAATGTCACGAAGCAAGTCATTGGCATTTGTATGAGAACTATTATGTACAGGGGGTTAATTAAGTCATGTAGAATGGATTAGTATCCCCATTGGCGAATCAATATTAGTTTTAAAATAAAATTAAAATTTATAATGAATTAATTAACCATCTAACTATTTTTATTGATCATGATAAATTAAATAATTATTTGTTTTATATATAAGACGGAGATAATACTTTATAAATAGGAAACATTATCTCATCATATCTCGTATATCAATATTAATATAAATATTCAAGTATCAATGTTTTTCCTTACAGTGGCTGGCCAATGAAGAATAGACCTGCATCTGATTCCTTCTCTCTTTGGCTTCTCTGTGTTGAGGTTTTCAGTCAACATTCCCTACTGCTACATATTTGGTTGTGTCAGGAGATATATGTCGGGCAAGGTTAGGTTTGTGCCTCCTGTTTTTTGTCGTCAGTCACCCAACCCTTGGCTTAAACCTGAAACGCATAAATTAAGAGGAACATTAATTACCCACATTTATTTTAGCTAAATGAACATGACCATATTACCACATTTAAATGTCATTTTCCTCGTTGATGATGTTTCTTTTGACGCTTTAAATAGTCTGGCCAAAAATAGCACACCTGCAATGTGGTGTGGGGGGTTGGTAATTTTGCATGGAGAAGTCCTCTTTCTTAAGTAAATAAAGTTAAAAAGAAGGCAAAAGAAAAATAAAAAGTGGGGTTGTGATAGAAGAAACAAAAAAATGTCCTTATACCTTTTTTGTACAATGAAGTATAGCCTATAGGTTGTAATAGGTCGCGCTTTGTCATTCTGGTCCAAAAGGGTAGCCAAAATTGACTTGTAAAGTAAACTCATTAGATGGAAAAAAATTAAAAAAAAAATAAAGGGTCATTCTTTCTCTTGAAAACACCAACAAAGCACATTTGAATGACAATTGAGATCGAAAGGGAGCAATTATTAGTGAGAAAATGAGGCAATAGGAATAAAGGTTGTGTCTTTTGTCAGAAATTATTATGAAGGACAGAACAAAATACTCCCACCAAAAGCAAAGGCTGTTGTGGTTTGTCATAGCCTTTCAGAAAATGATGAGATTATGTTCATACTACTCCTCATGGGCAGAAAATTTTGAAGAAAAAAAAAGCTGAAGGGGGTGATGACGTCTCTAGGCACGCGCATTTTAGCTTAGGTCCCCTTCTGGAACTCAGCTTTTGTGTGTGCTGCAATAGCATTTGTTTGCACTTCCTAACATGTCGGCCTTGGACGTAGCCAACACCTATAACAAGAAGGAACACCATCACTACTCACCTCATTCCACAAAGCCTATACACTCTGACATTTTTCCAGTTGTGTAATTTCAGAGCCGCAGCATCTACATTCTACACCAATGGTCCTAAATAGGGGATTACATATATGGGGGAACAACATTAACTTAATTAACATTGTTTTTGGCCAAGGACTGAACTACTATATACTATGGTGCAAGACTAATTATGATTAAACCAAGCTAAGAGTGTGTTCGGATACACGTTCTATCCATGTTCAATAGGAAAACATTCCAATGCACAAACAGAAAAGCTACCAGCGATGTATTGAGTTTAATGAGTTTAGTTGGATGCATCTGTAATCAAAACACACCCTAAGTGTAATATTCTTCTACTTGGTTCCTGCATCCAAAAACTGACATTTAACCGTAATTTTCTTACAATTAATATCTAATGAACTTTAGTTGAACACACATAATTCTACTTAACACTCACAACTGCAGGAGATTGCCATCAACATTTGAAATTGTATGAAAGTTAACACTTAGTAGCTAGCTATCCGCTTCTTTTGGATTTGAACCAATAATTAGATTCTTTACAAGTTTCAAAGCGTTGTCAATGAGTTGATTTGTTATATAACGGCCTCGGTCTGTCGAACATTCTCCGAGGAAACATCATTTTACATCCTTGTAAATTCTTTCAAGTGTCCTATCATTTCTAGCTAGTAAGCTTTAAAGGAAAATCAGTAACATCTGCCCCACTTTGGATGCATAAGGTTGATGAAAGACAAAAAAGAAAGAGAACTCATTAAAAATAACAGAATGCTACAAAATGTGATTTATGCTTGCTTCGTTCACTTCTGATATTCTCTACAAGTCTTTATCTAAGCTTCAGCGAAGATATGTCTCTTGTGTTGTGAGAGTGAGTCCTTCAAATTCTCCCATTCTAAAGTCTTCATTTAATACACGAAGAACATAATACGTTATTGTTTTTTATGTGTCTACTTTTACGTAGGAGAGAGAAAAGACATGTACCCTTTCTTTTTCAAAAAGGTTCTAACACTCTTTGAAACATGTTAGCCTTCTTTTGTCATTCCTACTTCATTCTTCATGTCTCGGACCTTGATATGAGACTTGCTTTTGATTAAAAGATGTATTTATATACTAAGAAAATCTTACTTTATATTAAATACTTGAAAGAGAAATGCTACCTACATATTTTTTAACATGGTGTTTTGAATATACTCTTGATTAAAATTTATTAAAAATCATAAATATGTGTGAACTTTATCTTCAATTTAATGACTATTTCTTAATTTTATAATTTTGAATAAGTTTCAATATGAGAGTGTGTATTAGGAGGAACGTATTATTAACACTTCTCATACTTTAAATTTAAACGTTAGTGCATATTCGAAAAATAAAAAAGAATGAAAAGTGTAATGTTATATAGGAAAGAATATAAGATCAATAAACCTTAGCATTTGAACTTTATAGGATAAAGCTTAGGCACATGTACATTTATGAGTTGAGAAAACTTAGTTAGACATAAAAGATAAATGTAAGTTTTCTTTAATAAACGTTGGACGAAAACAATGCATTGGACGCTGGCTTTTCAAGAAAGCATGGGACGCAATATTTTTAATATAATGCTTTGGATGCTAAGTTATTACGAAAGCTTTGGACCCATGTCCAATTTAGTGTGTTGGACACTTCTAATTTAAACTCTCTTTTTTGTATAAGATAGAACGAATTATACCTATATAGGCATTAGACTCATATTTTTCCTACAAAGCTTGATAGACCTCATTAGTTTATTAAAATTTAATATTCTTTGTTATCATTAAAATTACGAGATTTTTAGGAGTTAGAAATTCTTCACGTATTTGGTTCCAACAAAACAGGGTGAGTCAAACTATCATTAATACTCTAGTTTAGTTTACCTAAAAAGGTGGATTAAAAAATTAGCCCAATTGGCCCTCACATGTTTTATCACTCCTAATTTTAGAAGTCTTTTTTTTTTTTTTGTATTTTTAGGTGAAATTTTCTATTCTAAATTTGACATGGTGACACTTGTGCTAAAAAGTTTTAATAATGGTCACATTTCTTTTTAATAATAGACGTGTATAAAATATAAATGACATGTATATAATAAGTAAGCAATCTCTAGGATACTTGAAATACTTGGATTCTTCAACTATGTAATTAAAATTCTTGGATTGGATGTTCAAACGCTCCAATCACATTCTGAGACACTATTTAATTTTTATAAAACTAATTGAGGATTCTATACACGTTATAAATGTACCAGCTTTATATCTATCAAAATTTTGTAGTATGAAGTATCTTAACAGTAAATACCAAATACTAATAAACCGTTAACCATGAAGTCCCTTAAGGGATTGAATGATCTTAAAAGTTAAAAGCATTGGATTCAACTCGATTGCTTTGCTTAAGGTTACATGTTGTAGACAGAGTAGTACAATTATGGCACCCTCCAAACGTGGCCCAAGTCATTCAGCTGTCTCGCATTATCTTTTTGTCTCATGCCTATAATTATGTCCGCTCTCATCTTAGATTTCTCCATGCATGTAACCTTTGGGATGAGAGCAAATAATAAGAAAAATATTAAATAGAGACCGAGAAAAATGATAGATGTTGATAAAATATTTAAAATGAAAGATAATATGTGGATATTACTCCGCTAGATTCCTTTCTCCTCAATATCTATGACATCATACTCTCAAATCCTCAAATATTATTGTCACGTGAATCAATCACTAATAGCTCGATGATACCGTCAACATTGATTCAAAAGAAACATCTGAACCTTTTCTTTAATTTGTTGAATAAAAGAAACATATGAACCATGCTTTGTTATACGAAGGGATTATATTTTAATTAATAAATAATAACAAGATGTGTGAGAGGAGAATCATCCCATGTTAGTTTTCTATTCGTATGAACTCACTGACACTAATTTTGTACATATATTATATCTATACGTTGTTAAGAGACAAATCCAAGTGGTGCCCAGTGTGAAAATATTGTGGAAATCCCGGACATGTAGAATATGATTGGTTTTCTATTCGGGTGTTTTAAATTTAACTTTTGAGAATAAATTCAGTTTAAAAGTATGTTGAATATTAAAACTTTAGTATTATGTAAAAACATTTTTATAGAAGTAAGACATGAATTACTATTGAAATAAACTTAAGTTCAACAAAAAAAAAAACAAATTTTAATTAAACATGCATTGTATGTCCAGTTCATAATTATGCTTTGTGTAAAACATGCTTGGGTCTATGTAAAATTTTAATTTCGTCTTTGTAATTTTTTTTTTATTAATTTGGTTTCTAAAAGGTAAAATATATTTTTATTGATCTTTAGTGGTAACTCTATTCGAAAGTAATCTAGGTAATTAAGAAATTTACATGTTGTGTATTTTGATTATAAATAAATTAAATAATTTGAGATGGTTAAAATATTTTAAAATGAATTAAACAATATATGGTGGTGACTAAGCACTCTCCAAAGTTATAATTTTTGTTCACTTCCTAGGCTATTTTTCTTGTACTTTTGATAAGATTAGGCGGGAAGATAAAACAACAATAAATTTTGGAATTTTTTAAGTGTGTTTGAAAAGATAAAGAAAAAATAATTAAGTCCGTAAGTTATGTCACAAAATTATTTAACGAATTTATTATTGATGACCAACTAAAATATGTTTTATTTTTATAAAAAATAAATTAATACGAAAATTTTTAAAGAGAACCAAATTAATATTTTTCAAATTATAGAGGAAGGGAAACATATTTTACTCTTATTCATTTGTTTTACTCTACTAATCAATTCCAAGACATTAAAATTAATTTGGGTGGAATTAAGTACTGTGTTTGCTAATTTGTTTGGATAATTGTTGCAACATAGAAAATTAATTTTGTGACAGATAAAATTGATTCTCAAATGTGAACATTTTGAACTTTCTTATTATTAGGTAGAATTAATTTTGAGTGCGATCAGCTATAGTTTATTTGTGCTTTAAAGTAATTATGTTTTTCCAATAAATAAAGTCAATTTTTCCAATTTCACTAATAAAATATTATATCCAAATATAAATTAGTCCGCATAATAAGGATATGTACAAGAATAGAGGTTCCTCGTTTGAATCCTGTGCAAAAATATTTGTTGGGTAGGAATGAATTGGTACAAATCTGAACAAGATTGCTTAGAAATAAATAAGTGAATATATTAAAACGAAAACAAGATTACATGAGATATTGTAGAATTTACTAAAAATAATTAAGCAACTAAAATATAATTATACAATTGTCCTGTGTATGGTAACGCGTTTCAGGCATGAAACGTGGATCCTCAAAGCAAAAAATAATTGTTTCTGCAGCGTTTTAGACATGAATATTGATTCAACCTGGATGTCAAATGCGAAAATAATTAAACATGCACTTAGTATTTGTTTGATTTCACGCCGCATAATTAATCTTGGATCCAAAATTAATTTTAAATAAATTTGTGCATATTTAATTATTTAATTTCACTACAGGAGATTTTAAAATTAATTTGAATTAAAATCAATTTCAAAATGCAGTTGTATTCTTAGCAATAGTGGCAGTAAAGTAAAGCAGGTGGATAAATATAATTAAGCATTAATGCTTGACGACAAAAAGTACTTGACAGGGTGAGTTTTGACCATTCCTTAGCCCACTTTAACGTTTGCTGACACATTTAAACATTCTCCAAAGTGTTACTATATATTGATGCTGCCAAACCCAAAAACACAATAATAATTATAGTAATAGTTAGTTCACCAGACAGACACATGGAACCAAAGTGCACCATAAACTGTCGCCGGCCGGAGTTCGTTCCGACCCCTCTGCCGGAGAGTCCTCGTGTGCCCATGGAGTTTCTGTCACGCTCATGGAGTGCCTCAGCTCTTGAGGTCTCAAAAGCTCTTGCACCTCACTCTTCTTACAACAACTCCTCTTCCATTCCAGAACAAACTTCTGCTTCTGCTCCCAACCACAACAACAACCCTTTTTCTGAGGACTTGTCAACCATCTCTTCTAAGAATCAGTTCTCTTTTGCTTCCTCTGCCACCTCCCAGCTCGTCCTTGAACGCATTATGTCACAGTCCGCAAGAGAGGTGCTTTTAAATGTTATACGAAGCTTGCTAGTTTTTACGTACATACATACATTGTTTTTAATCTTGATGTCAACGATTTGGGGTTTTGAAGTTTGTTTTATTGTTGACTATGTAACAGGAAGTGTCTCCATTAACTTCTGGAAGATTATCTCACAGCAGCGAGCCTTTGAATGGTGGTGGTTCCTTAACCGGAACAGATAGCCCTCCGATTTCACCTTCAGATGAATTTGACGATGTTGTTAAGGTATCATCATCTCTCACACTCTCTCTCAGTCTTTCCCCTTCTTTTTTTTTCTTTTCATTTTTCGAGTGGGGTGGGCCCCAATGGAGCCAGTTGCTTCCACTCTCACAGGTGCAATTTGTTTGAGTAAACTCTCCCTTTGGTTTATCTACTTTTCTTTTTAAGAATATCAATTTAGTAAATTAAATTCCTTTTATTTTTTTTAATATGGAGAATAGTGCATTTGTTTTGTCCTCTCTGATTAGTCTTACAATCTTACAATACAAGACATGGAAGAAGATTCTCTTCTTAAAAGACACAGAAAAGTAATATTAAAGAATCTAAAAAAATTTTGCAAAGACAGATTTGAGGGCCCCATCTGTATCCCTATAGAGTGGGGATTCAGTGCTGTTTATAGCTTATGCAGCTCCTTTGGTTTGTGTGTGTGGATGCATGGAAGAAAGGTCTCTGTTCATAAAAATGCTAGTAATTCGTTGGAACTTGGTGCTTTCGGCTCGAGGGGAGAGTTTAATGAATTTGGATCAACTTTATCTTCCCCCACTCTGCACGGAAAATGGAGTGTGAAAAGAAAGGGAAAAAATGGGAACTGGAGTTGTGAAGATGAATTAATGAGGGCCATGTCTCAATGAAATTTTACATTTTGAAACCAGCAAAGTGCTGAATGCTGAGGTGTGTAATGTTGCAAATTACTGATTAAAGGTGTTAAATGTTAATGATGTTATGTGTTCAAGTCAACTTGCCCGATTTGTTGATTCTGTTTGCTTCACAACAGGACAAAGATATTGCCTGAACACTGCTCTTTCTCTCTACATTCACGCTAACAATTTCACCTTTTAGTCTTAGTAGGCAAAGTGTTGCTGATTTAGCCTTAGAAAGAACAAGAACGGAAAAGAGTCTTGGTTTTGTTTATGTAAGTTGGAGATACTAATAGGATGTGTTGTCGTACCTTTTGGTTTTGTTTGTTTTTCTTCACCGCTGAAACCAATCAATGAAAACTAACATAATGTGGCGAGGAAAAGACGTGTGCCAGTGATTCGAGAGACAGCCTTGAATGTTGTCAGCAGTCCCATGACATGTTTTCTTGAAATGAAAGAGGAAACAGCTCTATGATGTTAAACCAATACAAGTACACAACATGACAAACTTACATGTTTTTTCTGTCTAAAAAAGGAAAATCAAAACAAGCTGAACTTGAAATTACTAGGGTTAAAGTGTGTTTTGACTTAGGTTAAATGGACATGAATTTCCATGCACATTTTTTGAAAAGAATTCAGAACTTTTGATTCAACAGCCGTTTGAGGCCTCCCAATAAAACTCAAAGTAATGCTTATGGTTTAAACATCATTAATCCTTATGAATGTGGATGCAGTTTTTTCGGGCAAACAATTCCATTCACCCATTATTCAATGGTGGAAGAGCCAGTGCAACTATTGGCAATGGCACGGCTTGCTCAGGACCTAAAACTGTTGGAAGATGGTTGAAGGACCGAAGAGAAAAGAAGAAAGAAGAAAACAGAACCCACAATGCTCAGTTGCATGCTACTATATCAGTGGCTGCAGTGGCTGCTGCTGTAGCAGCCATTGCGGCTGCAACAGCAGGCTCATCTGCACCAAGCAAGGATGAGAAGATGGCAAAGACTGACACGGCTGTTGCTTCTGCAGCAACATTGGTTGCTGCACAGTGTGTGGAGGCTGCTGAAGCAATGGGGGCTGAGCGTGATCACCTTGCTTCTGTGGTTAGCTCTGCTGTGAATGTCCGTTCTCATGATGATATCACTACTCTTACTGCTGCAGCTGCCACAGGTAGAGTTTTTGCACTCATTAAGCATCCATTTCTTGTAATAGTGGATAAATTTTCAAAACAAGAAATCATTATGGTCATTAGGTTCTACTTTTACAACAGTTGGAAGATGTTTGCAAAAGGTTGCGAGACTTAACCATACAGAATGACTAATTAAGCTGTTTCAACTGTCAAGAATCAACCAGAGTCTAAACTCTAATGCTTCATAGTTAATTAGTCCCTTGGTACCATAAGTATAAGATGTGTGTCATGTTCATGTTTTGGTTTCCTTTATGTATTTATTGTCTTTCATATGCAGCTCTAAGAGGGGCAGCAACCTTGAAAGCAAGAGCTTTGAAGGAGGTATGGAATATTGCCACTGTGACACCACTAGAAAGAGGCATAGGGGGAATTGGACTATGTGGTAAAAGTATTAACAGTAATACCAGTAATACCAGCAATACCAGCACTAGTGATAGTGGGGAAATTTTCAAAGGAGAAAATTTTCCAGGGTCCTGCAGCCAAGATCTACTTGCTAAGGGCAGTGAATTACTCAAGCGCACCCGTAAAGGTAATAACAATCACAAATGCTACTATTAGCAGCACTATCTCAGTCATTTTCTTATTTGCAAAAATGATTAAACTGCATTTTTGTTGTAAATGCAGGTGATCTTCACTGGAAAATAGTGTCTGTTTATATACATCGAACGGGCCAGGTAAATTTTTGTTTTAAGAATTCACAGCAGATGGAGTTGTATTAATGTTCATTCAATTCAATCACAAGGCTTGCAAACATTTCAGGTAATGCTAAAAATGAAGAGCAGACATGTTGCAGGAACCATTACCAAAAAGAAAAAGAGTAAGCAGCCATTAGATTACAACTTTGTTTTGCTAGCACAGCACTGAACCAGCCATAAACAATTAACGACTCATAACTTGTGCTCTAAAATTTGCAGATGTTGTGTTAGATATATGCGCGGATTTACCAGCATGGCCAGGAAGACATCTTCTTGATGATGGTGAAAAGCGACGGTACTTTGGATTGAAGACAGATGCAAGAGGGATTGTGGAGTTTGAGTGTCGAAATCAAAGAGAATATGACATTTGGACACAAGGGGTTTCAAGGCTTCTCTCTGTTGTTGCACAAAGACAAAGCAGATATGGAAATTGAACTTAATTTATCTTGTTACTACCAACAGGGTCTAGCTAGCTTTTGCTGAGTACTGAACTCAATTCAAACTATATATGTATTGTGATGTAATTTGCATGTGTTTAGCCTCAAACAAGCATCATTGGCAAGGGCTCAAATGGACTTGGTGACTTCCGCAAAAAAAAAAAAAAAAACAATTTGCCATCTAAACTTGTATAATCGTAGGAATATTTTTTCACCCCATGACAATGCGTGTCAGGTCACCTAGAGCTAAGAATCGTTGCGAAGTTGTCATACGTTGTCATGAATAGCTTATAAATATAAAACGATTCATGTGTTTTCATTCAACAACTTTAGCTTTTTATTGTTTCTTGACTTGGCATTTAAAGGTTTTATCGTCAAGAGTTCGATCTCCTGCTCCCCTTATTAATAAAAATAAAAGATAAGCAACGTAGGAGAACTTCAGATTTTGGATAATTAGTTCACAACAATAATGAGATGTATGTGAACATGCATGCGGAGGACTATTCAAAGACGCAGTACAATTGAGAGCGTGCAGCCAACAGTGAAGAAAATTGCTAGGATTTTCCTCGCTATTACTGTAATCTTAATTGCCTCTGAAATAGTGCTCGGTTGGACTTTTAGATAGTTTGTCAACATCAAATACAGTTCCACACTATATGGAACATCAAATACAATCCAACACTAAACAGAATAGGATGTGTTTCTTTGTGCAGAAAGAGAGTAGAAATTCAGTGCAATGTGGAACTTATATTTTTACACTTTATTTTAATTTAATTTTTTTTATCTCAATCATTTTCTTTCTATTTCTTTCCTTTTTACCGAATGGATATTTGTACCAAAAACCCAATTGTCGTACTTATATTAGCTATCACCTAGGCAAAATAAAGCGAAATAAATCGGTAAAGCATATAACAGTTAACTGGGCCAAAATGAAGAAAGGCATAAAGATGACATGTATATTTGCAATTCAATGCAAAATTCCATCTTTTAATCGACAAGATGACAATTACAAGGAATTACTCAAGAGATAATTTCATAAAGAAGTATCTTTTGACATGACATTCTAGCTCTCCTTAAAGCAAACACATGTACCAAGGCAAGGAATATATGCTACTAGAATTATGTCCTTAGTTAACGGCTCTAAAAATAGTAAGCAGAGAAAGGAAGAGGTTGATGACATCCAAATACAAGGCGACCGAAGCCCATATGTACTGATCGTAGGTGTATCTCTTGATGAGGTTGTTTGTGTCATATATGATGTATCCAGAAAATATGATTGATGCCAGGACCCCATAGATCATCGTAGAAATCCTACCCAGAGGAAACAGAAGCTGCAAGGAAAGGAACAACACATTATAACATAATTACATAAGAGAGGCTAATAGCCCAATAGTATTGTGCATATCAAGTACAAGACTGTTGTTTCCTGCACTTCCAAGTTGCTTCTTGTACATCTTTTTTTTAGCTTCCGGAATGTAAAATTACTCCAGAAAGATTATAAATTTTGGCTTTTATAATGGCCAATCCGAAAGTTAAAAAAAAAAACATTCCAGAAAAGGTGCAGAAAACAACTTGGAAGTGCAGTGCAGGAAGAAACAGCCCAAGCACAAAGGTTTGATGACCCAAATACCTGTATAAAGGCAAAGAGCATAAGAACTAGCAAGGCTCCGAACAAGAATGGGCCCAAAAAGTTGAAATCATGTCCTCTTTTTGCGGCCCAAAAGGTGTACAGAGTCAAGCTGACCACCACTATTGTAGTTAATATCACAGATTCCAGAATAATTCTCCCTGTATCCAGTTTCCAGCTTCATTAGAAAAAAAAATGGCAATTCTCACTCAAAAATGAAACTATTCACCAGCCACCACAAGAGGAAGTAAGAAAAATGCTAACATGTGATGTGACTGCCAAAATTAAAGCTTGTTGTCAATGACTACAGAAATTTAATGCTAGGCTTCCAAATTTTCACTTTGCTGCATGCTTAGGGAGGCTAATAGACCTGCACAGTACCTAATGAGGTGCTTATGGCCTAAACTCATGATGTTCTTGTCATTTTATCTTAATAAAGTTTCCACCTTAAAAAAATAATAAAAAGCAGTGTCATTGATGGTATTAAATTCCAAGACCCTAAGCTAAAGTAACCCAAATGAAATTATAAAAAGGGTTAATAACAAGTTAAGAACAAACAGCCTGCCTGACATCCTCCTCTTCGTACGCCTAAAACATAAAACCAAATAAATATGATTTTTTTTTTTTACATTTAAAAAACATCATAATCATTGGTAAACGTACAAATGAAGCATTTGTTTGTTTGTTTTAAAAATTACAAAACAAATTCTTACACTTTCCCATGAAGCAGAAAAACACACATTCCACTATAAGTATAACTATGTGATTCAGATTTAATCTAAACACAAATTTTGAGCACTTTCATTGATTCAAAACCAATTCTACTAAACTTCAAACCAAACGGTCACGCAATGTATATAAATAGTTCTACTATCCGAATATAAAAAAATTTAACATTTAATTTTGTCTCTTTCTTACTTTTCATTTTTTTCGTATACAAACATCTAAAAAATGCATCCCATAATAAGATACAAATCATAAATGACAAAAACAAATTATCATTAACAAAAGAATACTATAAAAGAAGAGAGAATGTTGACGAGATAGATGTTACCGCTAGTAAAGGCGCAAGTCAATCCAACCGCAAAGGCTAACGTAACGGTGAAAATGAAGAGAAGGATGTAATTCAGAGGGTGTTTCTGGTGGTAATAGTAAAGCGGACACACAGCTGCATGCAAAATTAAAAAAAAGAAGAAGAAGAAGAAAGAATTATAATATTATACAATAAAACATTTATTTTCGGTAACAGACCAAATATTCTTTTGCAATCATAAGGGTAATAAAAAAAAAAAAAAGAAGAAGAAGAAAGAAAGCATTTATTTATTAAGAATAGTAAATTAACGAGCGGGGAAGGTATATACGTACTTATCAATGGAGCAATGAGGAGGACAATGTAAAGAGCAAGGCCTCCGGGGGAGGAAACGAAGAAAAGAGCGATGGGGCGAACGAAGACGACGACGGAGGCGACGGCGATGGTGAGGAGCAACTGAATGGTGAGGATGGTGTAGACCTTGCGAATGAAGGCCCAACGGAGTTGAGGGTTCTCAAGCATGGCGGGGTAGAGTGGCCTGGGATTGGCATTGCCATCCCCACCGCTTTCAACATCTCTTTTCATCAACATGTTTTCTTTCTTTCCTCAGTGCTTAGCCTACGTACGAGTGGAGTCTTATATTCTATTCTCTGTGTTATCTCTTTAATTTGTTTTTTGTAAGAGAAGAGAAGAGATTCTTACCCTTCAATTCAGGAAAGGATAACATGTCTCATATGTGCATTGTCTTCTAGGCCTTTTCTCCTACTCTACTTCTTCCCAGTGCACCTACTCTATCACCTTCTTACCTTATTCCCTGCCGACTCTTTTTTTTCCACGTTATTATTGAGCTTAATGCCACGCATGCCTTTTTCGTGAATACATTTTTTTTAGGATAAAAAATAGTACCTTTTTATTTCTTTAAATATTTTCAAATTTGCTTTTTATATAGGTTTTTCAAAATTATTTGTCTTATTCAAGTATTCTAAGATTATCATAAACAAATTCTTCCTTCAAATATTTGACAATTACATACTCATAATTTAAATTTAAGACTTCTCTTCCACCTGTGTTTTCTCTAGTGTAGTATAAATCTAACAATTTTTTTTAAAAGGTAAAAGTAGCTCTATTTTTTTCTATTCCAACTTGATTTTCCTCAATTAAAAGTTTTTCTTTTGATACAGACATTCTAAATTCCAGTCAAACTTAGTTTGACTAAAATGAACTTAGTTCACTAAGATTCCACCATATGAAATTAAACATGGACTAAATGAACCAACACCCAACCAAGACATTCTTTAACTTGCTTTCCATTCTTTTATTGAATTTCATTTTATTTTTTAAAATCCACCCACATCACCTCAATCTAAACCTAGTCTTTCAGAAAACTTGATTTCGAGAGGTTATTTTCACATCCTCACGTTATTACCATCTAGAAATAATGGAGATATATTTTCCATCGCCGGATGGATCGTGCATGTACAGTCATGCAACAAGACATGGAACATCAAATAGAGACAAACACGAAATGCAGGGAAGATCCTTTTCTCTTCTAGGATTTGTCGAGAAACAAATGATAATGGAGGTACGTAGTGCCAAGAAGCAACATAACACGGAAAAAAACGCAAACAGGAGGTACAAAAATAGGTGTACAGAACAATTTGTTCTGCTGTGTTGGACAATTTAGACATATGCATTGTTATAATTGGGAAAACAACAATATTACAAGCCAAAGTGTTTGTGCGAAAAAAAGCCAACAATTATACGAATTTTTTTAGTTATTATTTATGATCACTCAATCACAATAAAGTGTCAATGAATCGTTAAAACATATCACAGCTTAATTGAGCCGAACAAAAGAAAGGTGTCAAGATGGTAAGTGATGTGTTGAAAAATTCCATCTTCAAATCATCAGTCTTATAAGGGTGTCTTTATTTGTGTCCCACCAATAAAAAGTTGTCATGTTATTTAAAATATTCACTTGTATTTTTTGCTTTTTCCCTAATGCCCTTAACAGATCCCATACGATGTTACTTTTTTTTTTTTTTTTCCTATCATCATTCTTATTTTAAATCTGGGCAGTTCTAATGCCGTTATTTTCTTCCATCCTCATCGTCACATACGCCTTACTTGTTTTTTGAAACTTAGTAACATTTGTATATAATTGTTATTGTTAAGATGATCGGTAAGTTTGTATAGATATATTGACATTATTTCCATAAAATTTAGACGGACGTACAATAGCAAATGTATGAATCGGCAGCAATATCAATAATTTAGTTGCGGGAAGATAGATGAATGATACTATACTTAATTGTGATAGTGATTCCTGTAAATATCAACGGTCAACTGTTAATTTTACATCCTTTTAGTTAATTTGTACTTTTGGATTTAGGTTTAATTGTATTTTTTTAGTTAATTATTTTTTTCAAAAGTAAATAAATTTGATTTTTTTCATTAATTTTCTTTCATTTAAAAATCTCAAATTATCATTATTTATTTATTTTAAAAATAAAGTAAATTAAATTAGCTTTAATTTTCTGCAAAAATTTCTCTAATCAAAACATTAATTTCGCCTGATATGAAAAACCTTTAAATTTTCATTTCTTAAGCTTATTTATATATCCTATAAAAAATTCATTAAACTTTCATTCGTTTTCTTCTTTTTTTTTTACTTTTAAACTTTGAAAACTATTTATATACCAAATTTATCATAAATCCTTCAAATATTAAGATAAAAACAATAACTTTTTAAAGTAGAAAATATGGTATTAAACATAATTTTTCTTATTTCTAAAATAAAATGACTTAACTATTTTTTTAAGAGACTCAAATTGCAAAAAAATCTAAGTTAAAATTATCAAAAGTATAATTAATAAAAAATTTGGGAGAAAACAAAAGCAAATTCACCTTCCAAGTAATTAAGCCTAAATCTCGCAGCATGACGGGCAACAATGAGCTAATACCATAATGTTCTCCTTCTCCCTCTGCTTACTGAAAGCCGAGTTCTAGCTTGGAGGGCACAAGAGTGGAAAATATGCTCAAATTTGCTAGTTGTGCTTACTTCTTAATATATATATATATATATATATCCAACTTGCATTGTGCCCTTTTGTTGCATGAAAACTAAAGAACTATATATGATCGCATACATGGACATGTTAATTAGATGATGACACGATATTGGGATGGTTGGGGAAATTATATATCAACGTGTCGTGTCATGCATGCGTAAGAATGGAACAAGAGTCATGGCCTAGGTAGGGACTAAATGAGAAGAAAAATTTGATGGGTGCATGGTTAGATCAATTGTTGCCTTCTTGAGGGCTCATTTTGAACTGCCTGTGGATGTAAATTATAATTAAGTTGAGGATGTACCATCATGAATTCAAGCTAGCTTTGTGCATGCGCTAGGTTTATTCATCAAGGGTATCATTTTTCAAATATGTTTCTCTCAAAATTGTTTAGTTGTAATTATTAACATTAAATTTCAATTTACTGTTTATTTTTATGGAGTTGTGTTCAGATAGTACGTACGTCGTTGCTTTCTGTCTCAGGGTCCAAGGAGACGTACAGCACATTTCTCTCTTAGCAATTAACATTGCTGATTAAATTTATATATAGTGACCACGAAATTTCGACGAGAATGAAACTAATAACAAATTACAACACATTTACTAAATTATTTTATAAAATAACACCATTTACTTGAGTTTTCTTCGCGTAATAATTCTCTGTTGTGTTGCTTCTCCGTTTAACTCAATTTTGGCAATTGTAATTAGTAAGGTTGAGTTCAAATATTGATAAATATGTAATAATAATTATTGATTATAAATATTTTAAGGCAGCACTCTATTCACTCCATATTGTTTACGTGATTTGCGTGCTGGGTTGTGGACTATTTTGATAGGCTGGTGGCTTTCGACAGTTTGTGGTTGAATGGGATTCTCAAATTGCTATTAACTTGCTTAGGAATGGTTGCCCTTCTCATCATCCTTGTCTTAGTCTCTTTCAGATTATTAATCATTTTATTCTCAATGAGGAATCTTGCAGTAGTCTCATGTTTTTAGAGAAGGAAATCAAGTCACAGTAAACTATGGGTTGTCTTTAAACAGGCAAATGAAATAATGAAAATATGGATAAACAATTTATTCTTACTGATGTGAATAACTGAATATACGTAAATATGAACAGCAATGTATCACAACACGGCACAAAAGTGTCAAATCCAGCTCAAATAGATATTCCATCACATTTTTATTATGCTTATCTCATACAGCTAGTAATTATGTGGTTGGTGTTCATCTTTTGCGCGTTATCATCTTCTATTAATTTTAATTGAGATAATGCTATCTATATAAAATTTCTTTTACAACATGTTTAATAATTAAATATATAAGAATAAAAATATAAAATAAGATGAGTGATTAAAGATTTTTTTTTATAAAAAGTATTATAAAACTATGTAATGAATGTAATGTTATTCTTTCTAATAACAGTAGGAAATTTGAAAAATAAAATAAGATAATAAAATTTATTTCCATAATAATAATTGGTTTTCTTTTGTAAAAGTACAATGATTTATTGTATGCATTTGTCATATGCAATTATGCATTTCCAAACCACATCCTAAGATTTATCCTATAAAAAATTATTTCGTAGGAATCACTCTGTTCGAATTCTTTTGAGAAAACAAAAGGTACACGATGTTTACACAAAATTTTCAATATATCATTTCTGGATTACACTATAAATAATAAAATGAAACATTATAATTTCCCACATGCATTTTTTTATTTTTTTTAATTCTTGTTTCAGGCTCCAAGTATAGTTTTTTTATTTCATTGTTTATTTGACTTAATTTGTTTCAAATTTAAAATTAAAATACGTTATAAAACATAGTGAAAAAAGTAAAAAAAAAAAACGTTTAAAACTAAAGTAATTATTATTATTTAAAAAATAATCAACTCTGGTGTCAGCATATTTTCAATTTCAACTCGGAAGGAAAAAGTTTTCAAGTGTGAAGCAACAGTGGCCGTAATTTGTATGCTCTGTCTCCGGGGAAAGGAAAGTGAGATACTCTCTCTATCACCAAACCAAAAGCACAAAAAAAAAGGTTAGTTAAAGTCCCAATTTTTCAATTTGATTTTCCTCTGCAGATTCAATTCACAGTTGAACTCTCTCTATCAATTTCTCAGCAGCTGATTCGGTGAGTTGCATTTTTCTGCTTGAGATCTTTTCGTAGCCATTAATTATGTATGGGGTTTGCTTTGTTTCATTTTATGCTGAACTCAAGAGACTAAGCATATCAGAATAATTAAAATTAAACTTCATTTTATTTTATTGCTTGTTGAATGTTGGTTGGTGCACCAAATCCTTAGCTTGAGATTGATTGTTGTGTTTGTTGGCTGTGGAATGTGCACCCAGTTTGTGAAGTTTTGATTTTGCAGTAAAAGGGTGTGGTGCTGTTGTGGAGATCCGAGATTTGTTTCGTCTCTTATGCCCCATGAGGAGTTTCTTCCCTGCTGAATCCTGTAAAGAGGCTCACCCAAATGCTTTGAATCCTCAGTCTTGGCTTCATATTGAAAGAGGGAAACTTCCCAAGTTGTCATCACACCCCTCATCTGCCTCAATGTGAGTTTCTATCTCTGAACTCACCCTTTTATTTATTTCAATCTCAAGCTTTGCTTTTTGCCAAATTTTAATTAGGTGTTGTTGTTTTTTGGTGGGGTTGGGGTGTGGCGTTTGTTTTGCTGTCATCTGCTTTAGTGAATCTCTGATCAAGGTCCCACAGCCAGCTATACTGCCTTTCTTTAAGCCTGTTGATTATGTGGAAGTTTTAGCTCGAATCCATGAAGAACTCGAGTCTTGTCCTCCGCAAGAGAGATCAAACTTGTTTTTGTTACAATACCAGGTCTTCAGGGGCCTTGGGGAAGTTAAATTGATGCGTAGAAGCCTCCAGGGAGCTTGGCAGAGAGCTCACACTGTTCATGAGAAGATTATATTTGGGGCATGGCTGAAATATGAGAAGCAAGAGGAAGAGCTAATGGCTGACTTGCTTGCAGCTTGTGGTAAATGTGCGAAGGAGTTTGCACCTGTAGATATAGCATTTCATCTTCCATTTGATGTAAATGCAAGTTCTGAGGGGAGAACGACCAATGAGAACCGCATTTCTCAAAATGTTACTTTTACGATTGGAAGTGAAAAGATAGTTTGTGATAGACAAAAAATTTCAGAACTTTCAGCACCATTTCATGCAATGCTCAAGGGGCATTTCAGTGAATCACTCTCTGAGACAATAGATTTGTCAGAAAACAATATCTCTCCCTCAGGTATGAAGGCAATAAGTGATTTCAGTTTGAATGGCAGTTTAATTGAGGTCCCTCCAAATCTTTTGTTGGAGATATTAGTTTTTGCAAACAAGTATTGTTGTGAAAGACTTAAAGATGCTTGTGATAGAAGACTTGCATCCTTAGTTTCCTCCAAAGAAGATGCTGTGGAGCTCATGGAATATGCTCTTGATGAACATTCAAGTGTCCTTGCTGCATCTTGTTTACAAGTCCTTTTGCGTGACCTTCCAAACTGTATGAATGACAATCGGGTGGTGGAGATATTTGTTCATGCTAATAAGCAGCAGCTAGAAGTCATGGTTGGGCCAGGTATATTTGCACTTTTCTGTTTCTTAAGTGAAGTTTCTATGAACCTTAATTCTAGTTCAGACACAACAGCTCATTTCCTGGAACGGTTAGTTGAGTTTGCTGAGAATGGCAAGCAGAGACTTCTAGCTTTACATCAATTGGGATGTGTAAGACTCTTAAGGAAAGAATATGATGAAGCACGTTGTCTTTTTGAAGGGGCTGTAAATGCAGGCCATATGTATTCTGTGGCAGGTTTAGCTAGACTGGACTATATAAAGGGTGACAAGCTGCTATCTTATGGGCAACTTAGCTCAGTCATTTCATCTGTTACTTCACTTGGATGGATGTATCAGGAAAGATCACTATACTGTGACGGTGACAAAAGGTGGGAGGACCTTGAGAAAGCAAGTAATTTGGATCCTACTCTTATATATCCTTACATGTACAGAGCTGCCACTTTAATGAGGACACAGAATGCTCATGCTGCACTAGCAGAAATCAATCGGATTCTTGGGTTCAAACTTTCACTAGAATGCTTGGAAATACGATTTTTTATCCACCTTTCTCTTGAGGACTATAAAGCAGCTCTATGTGATGTTCAAACAATTCTTACTCTGCGTTCAGATTATAGAATGTTTGAGGGGCGTGTTGCTGCATCCCAACTCTGTACTCTTGTGCGTGAGCATGTTGAACGTTGGACAACTGCAGATTGTTGGGCACGATTATATGATTGTTGGTCTGCAGTTGATGATATTGGATCTCTATCTGTTATCTACCAGATGCTTGAATCTGATGCAGCAAAAGGTATTCTATACTTCAGACAGTCATTGCTTCTCCTAAGGTACGTTATGAACTTTTGGAAGTCACTAGGAGTGAGTCAGTGATCAAGGACTTAGTTTTGCAGGAAGTCATACTAGGTCCAAACCTCCATATTGTAACCCCCCTCCCCTTTCCTCAAACAAAATGTTACAGATATTTGGTAACTGTCATTAATTGTTCAAAGCCTTGAACTTAACATACCATCATGTATATTAGGAATCTAACATTGTACTTGGTGTTTTAGGTTCACAATATAGAATCACATTGTAAGTTTCATAGCTAAAGAACAGATCAATGATAGCTACTTTTGATCCACCAGTTACTTTCACTTGAAATTCTGTTCTTTTAGAAGTTGCACATCTGTGAGACCGTGACAATAAACTCTACCACAAAGGATGAAAAATCCACAAAACATAATATTTTTCTTTGAAATACAAGTTACCCCTGTGAAATTGTATCTGGAAAGGGAAAATTCTCTGGCTTCAGGGTCTTTATATTTCTAAATATTGACTGAGTTTTATACAATGACTCTATAAATCTGATCTATTTTATTTATTTGACTTAGGTTGAACTGTCCCGAGGCTGCTATGCGTAGTTTACTGTTAGCTCGGCAACATGCATCAAGTGAGCATGAACGACTTGTATATGAGGGGTGGATCTTATATGATACAGGTCATTATGAGGAAGGGCTCCAGAAAGCTGAAGAGTCTATTGACATCAAAAGATCTTTTGAGGCCTTTTTCCTGAAGGCCTATGCATTGGCTGACTCTAGTATAGATCCATCATGTTCACCAACTGTTATTTCACTTCTGGAAGATGCCTTGAAGTGTCCTTCAGATAATCTGCGCAAAGGTCAGGTATGGTTCTATTGTACTACTTTTGCAAAAATATTTCACTACTTGTTAGGAACTAAGAGAAATGGAAAATTAATAGAAATGAATGTAAAAAAAATGAACAATTTTATTGAGTGATTGAGAATAGGAGAGATCTCTCCAAGGGTTTCCCCTTCGTAAATGATTTTTCCTGACACAAACTATCAGATTCACTTGACGAATCCCTCTAATCTTATTTCTCCTATTTATCAACCAACCCCTCGTAACTAACTAATGGACTAACTAGCTAACAGTTCCCTTATTCCATCCTCTCTATACATCCTAACAATGCCTGCTTTTCATCCCAATTCGCATTTTTTGTCAAAAGACTTCCAATGGACTTCACTATCAACTGAAACCCACTTTGGCTATCTATTAGCACTCCTTTGTCTGAATTTTTTGTTGGGGCCAAATGTGTCGTGGCTGGCCTCAACAGGGTCTGACCTTGCATTGAGCTGGGTGAAGCTCGCCAAGCAAGGGTTGCATGAAACCTGATATTGCATTCTGAAACAAATATCCAATTTGTACCCTTGGGTTTGGGTGGTCTTTGATTGGGGTAGTCTTCAACAACCAGCTTCTCCTTGATCACAGTCACTTTGACCCCCATCAGGTATTTGTGTGGGGCATCTTCGGCATATAACTCCTCTAGAGTAGTGCCTTCATCATCTGAATTTTCACTAATAGCTTCTACAACTCTCAGCTCCTCCTTAACAGAGGTGTCTTCCTCTAGGGCAATTGTGTGTTTGCTGTTTGGTGGTTCTGGAGATGGTGGTGGGCTGACCAGTCTTTTCAAAATCCTTAGTTTGATTGCCACTGCAAGGCACTCCTTCCCTTGGATTCTAGCAAGAAGGTGCTTCTTTTTCTGAAGATATTCCCAAAGCAATTTTTTTTCCAGTCTTTCAAAGAGTCCGTGAGTCTGTTCATGTTTGAGTTCCAGCAGTCACTCAGATTCCAAGCATTTTGGACTATAGAAGTCAATTCAGGGTGGTCAAGTCAAGCTCCAAGAAACTTGAAAAATCCCTGTTTCTGCCTAGTCAAGCCATTGTCCACAAATGATCCGACATATATAGACTGGATGGAGTGCTCCCTTTCCAATGGATGAACTATTTCAATATATTTTTCTCTCATTGATTTTGCTTCATCATTTTTGTTTCTTCTCCACCACAAGGGGGGTGGCTTGTTCGCCAAACCTTCTTTACTTCTGTTCTGGCTCCAAGAATTGCAACAGGGCGCCATCACACTAAAAACTGCTACCGTTTGAGTTCTCCTCCACCCACTTAGTCACATGCTGCATTGAATTCCTTTGTCCATTCACGTGTTCATTCTCAAGATTCTTTGCTTCTTCAGCTACCTTACGCATCATCTGGTTTAACTCTTTTATTACTTATAACATTTTTCTTGATCTCCAAAAACTGATTACTGCGGTCATTGGTTACCTGTTTCCATGACTCTTCTGAACACAAAACTCTACTATGGCCGCTGCTTGGTTCTGGTTTAGTTGCTTTCAATTGACTGCTACAGCATTAGTCAAAGATCAGAAATGCTAGACCTAGACTTCCTAGAATGAAGCTGCAATTCACAATCGCTGGTTTCCTCCTTCAAGAATACCATGGAATTCTCCATTCTTCTCCTCAACAAGGGTATTGTAGTTTCCTTCTCCCCAGAATATGGATCTGACAGTACTTCCCCTTATCCCTGGAATTTGGATCTTGCAGGTTGAACTGATTTGTCAGGAACCAAGAGAGAAATGGAAAATTTGGATCCCTGGAATTACCTTCTTTGCATAATAGTCTAGACCTCTACAATCAGCTATCTTAACCTTGTTGAGAACCAAACCTGTGTGATATCTCTGATGGGAGGAACTGGTAGCAGACAATTAATAAGATCCTCCTGTAAGGAGGGTTTGTTTGTACTTTATGCTGGCCAAACTTTAAATCCTTAGATAGACTATGGAGAACAATGACTATGACCACTTTGTCAATGTGTGATTCTAGTCTTCCTAAAGTTACGAACACTAGGCCTAAGTTGTAATCTTACTTCATTCCAGTTCTGAACATTAGCCTAAAGTTATAAGCATGATTTATTGGAGTTATAGCGGACCAACAACTATGGGTCAATAAACTACCATAATAAGGATACCAATTGATAATCTGCTTCTTGCCATTGCTTCTGCACATCAGCGTCAATCTCCTTGGCCTTCTCAGGTGCTTTGGCCCTGAAATTAAAAAAACACAACATCGTATGTAGCATATCAATCTAAGTAAATTTTACCGTTTGGTTTCTCATGTATTATAGTTTAAATATCTGGGATCAAATTACAAAATGGTGAAGAAATTAATGAGGATGTCAAACACATGATACAAGTAAAATGACTAAAATGGAGAAAGGCATTGAGGGTTATTTGCAATTGCAAAGTACCTACAGAGCTCGAAGGAAGTTTTATCATAGTGCTATTTGTTAAACTATATTCTATGGTAGTGAATGATGAACTTTAAAGGTATAACAAGAAAAAGGTGGAAGTAGCAAAAGGATATTGCAGAAAGTTTTTAAGAGGTTTCATGGGGAAAAAATGTCTCTGAAGTCATTTGGTCTTTAATTGAGTTGAATGACGTCGTGTGACTCGTGTAGCCGGCCTTACCTAGTAAGATAAGATTTCTGTTGTAGTTTCTCATGTGTTTTAGTAGGAGTTCCCAGGAAAGCAAAGTAGATGAAGTTCTTGGAAGAGTCAATGGACATTGGGAGGGCGGTGTATGTTGTGAAGCTGCATATGGAGGTTACTGGTGGTTATTCTAGCAACAGGGAGCAGAGGGATGACATGTTGGAACTCTCAGAGACACTTTTCACCTTCACTTTGCCAAGTGAAGTTGTTTGACCAGGAGATCCAAATTTGATGGTGACTAGAAGTATAAAACATTCAGGGTTCAGGACCAGCGCATGCAAGCTATATTATTGATTTCAACCAGAGCTTTTCTGATGTGAATGACGAGAGAGATATTTTCTAGTCCTCATGAATTTATAATTACGGTATACACAATTTAATCCCTTAGTTTTAACTATCAACTGAACTAAATACGGCAAGCATATAATCTGTTTCCCATTCTACATACAGAATGTATCAACTACTTACAAGGAATATCCAGACATTGTATTGTTGAACTATTTATCATGGATTTCAAATGAAAATGCTTATTGCCCCACTCCCTCTCCCTCTCCCTCTGCTTCTGAATACTGGATTTGTACACCCATGTATTATGGTGGTTGTAAGTTTTGGTCACTCTGTAAAAGTCCAGAAGATGAACTATGAAGCTCTGTTGTTTGAGCTGAACTGATGAACACATAAAAGCAACAAGTTTTTATACTGTTATAAATTTATAATATCCATATATTTCTGCAACTTTGGGCATAATTAGTTTGTATTTTAATGAGCTATAATTCTATTTGATTTTCAGGCACTTAACAATCTTGGAAGTGTTTATGTTGACTGTGGTAAATTGGACTTGGCTGCTGATTGTTATATCAATGCTCTTAAAATCCGACACACCCGAGCTCATCATGGTCTTGCTCGCGTTCATTGTCTGAAAAATGATAAGGCTGCAGCTTATATGGAAATGACCGAACTTATTAAGAAGGCAAAAAACAATGCATCTGCTTATGAGAAGAGGTCTGAGTACTGTGATCGTGAACAAGCAAAGGCAGATCTGGAGATGGTCACTAGATTAGATCCACTTCGGGCCTATCCTTATAGATATCGTGCTGCAGGTAAGTTTTTTACCTAACTGACTTGTGTCCTCATAAATCATAATGTCTAGGGATAGTAAATATGCATAAATCTGGACTTGTTCTGCTAGATTCTATTGAAATTCAACACATTCCATGGCATTGCTTGAGTAGATGTATTCATGTGCATGTGAATAGTTATGTGCTCTTGGGGTTACCAAGTGGTATAAAGCTAAACATGGAATATTTAGCATCTATAAACTATAGACTATAGTCTATACTGTCTGAATTTGATGGCTTAGCTCCTAAATTGTTTAACTGGCCCGTTTTAGGATCCATGTTAAACATTTTCTTTCTCATGTTATTGACAAATATTTTCGTCTTATTTTAAATATATTTCAATCATATTGCAATGTATACCTTTTTTTGGGTAAAAGGCCAATTAATTATTTGTAGAAATATGAATTTAAAGTTTATAGCAAAATATTTCCAGTTTAAGGACAATCAGGGAAACAAGTGGTTGACAATTTTCAGAGAACAGTAAAATGTGTCAATCATATATTGACTTAATTAGCCATCTGTTTCAATTGTTCCAAAAAATGACAATATTTTCGCCCAGAATTCCTAAATTGTTGTTCAAATTTGTGGAGAAAAGAGATTTTGCTGTGGGACTTACTTTCATTTTTTTTTTCCCCTCATGGTCAACTGCATTGTACAAAATGAACGCATGGATGCAAAAGCTATCATTAAACCCTACGCTATTAGAAACTTTGTAGTTAGGGGTGGCAATTCAATTCATTTATCCACTAACTGTCCAATTCATCCATGTACAAATTCAACCAATCCATCCAATTATAAAATAAAAATTAATGGATCCATGTAGCCGACCCCACCTAGTGGGATAAGGCGTTGTTGTTGTTGTTGTTGGTTGGATTGGGTCGCCGTTTATTATTAAATGGATAACGAACCATGTAACATATTTTGTAATCTATTGGGTCAAGTAGTCCAAAGTGCATTGGTTGGGATCTTGGACTCTGCCGCATTTGGATGCAAGAATGTGTTTAAATATTGAACTTTATTTTATAAAAAATATATTTTTGAAAAAATATAATATAATATACTGCAGTTGGATATCCATGTATAAAAAGTGGTTACTGGATGAGTTGGATGGTTTTTTCTCGAGCAATGTATGAATTGGATTATATTTTTTTAACACAATTTTAATGGATCATAAATGAATTAATGGTTTATTTTTTATCAATCCATTATAATTCAATTCAAAATATATCCAATCCATGAATTTGACATCCCTATTTGTAGTTAGTTCTGATGTTAATTTTGCCCATGCCTGAAAAAGTTTGGATCACTACAAGTGTATTAAAAAGGTTATGGGATGTTTGTCTGATTTTTTTTTAAATGTCTTTATTTATTATTTATAATTTGTAGGATTTGGTCAAGGAGCTGCCACACTGCCAATAACCTTGAGTCTGATAATTACCTCTGAAAAATCTTCTCGTTTTATGCTACAAAGATCATGGCTTCAAAATCCACTAGACACCTGCTTGATGATGTGGTTCCCCCATTAAAAAAATACAAGAATATTAGCACTATACTCTCACACAATCTTTCAAATGTAATCTCTACCGACGGTTAAAATTTATTGGAGAAAACAAAATTTCATGAGTTACTAATAAATTCCAGCCAATAATAAAGTGTATTTGAAAAAATATGCTAGAGTGTGTTGCTAGCATTTTGAAAGGAAAAAAAAAAACACAATGATTCTAGTGTTCTTAAGTACTAATAATTACTGTCATGTTGAGTTGTGGTTATTCTTAAGTGGATTGTATTTGTATATTAAATTTTCCAAATTTTAGATATTGTCCATAATTATTGTCATTGTTGATTGGGGTTGCTACTGCCACAGCAAATTTTACTCTTCATTGTGAAATAGTTCTATTGCTGCTAGTAGTGAAATAATAGCGTATGCACTGTGACCAATGAATGAAATCAGAATTTGATCTTATTCTCTTTAGCTTTTATTTGTAGTTTTAGCGGTGTTTTCTTAGGAGTAGTGGTAGAGTAGAATTAGCAGTCTATCATAGTGCTGAAATGTTTGGTATTTGCTGTTGCAGTATTGATGGACAACCACAAGGAAGAGGAAGCCATTGCAGAACTCTCTAGAGCTATTGCGTTTAAAGCTGATTTGCACCTCTTGCATCTACGTGCAGCATTCCATGAACATAAAGAGGACGTCTTAGGTGCGCTAAGAGACTGTCGTGCTGCTCTCTCAGTTGATCCAAACCACCAAGAAATGCTGGAACTTCATAGTCGAGTCAATAGACACGAGCCATGAGCTGAAAACATGGAATTGCACTTTGAAAACTTGGCTGCACTGAAAAAGTTACAGTCATGCATGCCATGAAGAATGGATATTGGAGTGAACCATGCACCATTGCAGCTGCCATCAGCTCAGTCATGAAAATCAAATTTGTAACATAGAAAGTATAGTTAAATTATCATCCTGTCTATAGTAATGAACATGTGAATTTATTACCATTCTTTTGCCCCGGGGGAGTGGTCCCAATTTTGTAATTGTTAATCTTGATTTTTTGGGGTATATTATGAGTGTCAAATGTGTTGTTTATCTCCCCTTTTGTTTCTTGATTAATATGGTGTGCAAGGCAATATATGATGATATTTATTTATTAAGAAGTTTATCCAAGTCTTTATTCACAATTAAAAAACAATTGCAGTAAAACAACAACATTTCTATAAGGAGGTTTAGTCAAGGTGATTGAACTGTGTATACGTAATACCTGTTATCGGAGTTCCATTCCTTCCTTTGAACCAAAACAAAAAAAATTCAAAAGCATTTTCATGAAAAAAGTCGCGTTACTTAAAAAAAACGTTAATAGGATATATCGTTTTTAAGAATTTTAGTGTTTCATAATTAATATCAACCATTACTTTGAAAACCAAAAAGTGCAAATAATTCATCACGCATGGAGTGGTTGCAGTTTATTGATTTTGATTGTGATTGAACCATAGTTCATTCATAATAATTACAGTAACATATAATATATTCAATAATAAAATAATATAAATTATTAAAATCAAGTAAGATAAAATTATAAATTAATATGAAATAAGTATATTATTTAGTTATAAGATAAAAGATAATTTTAATTAAATTAATTAATAAAAATGAATAAAGATAGTTTAAATTTGATGTACAAGGTAAAAATTTACGTTAATTTTAACAAACAAACAAAGATGACAAAGCAACGATAAATGCATGTCTTAGAAACATAAATCCGTTCATTCTGTTATTGGCCAGACCGATTGGCTTGTTCCAATATATATGTTATTTATTTTAAATGTAATTCAAAATTATGCTAGTCACTATATTAACTTTTAATTCAATATATGTTCCATAATATAAGCAAATTGTCTGGATTAGTTTGGGAGCATGTTCCCTAACAGAAAATAGAAACAGAAACTATCGCTTCAGGGGAGAAAGAAAAACAGACCACCAATAACGTACCAAACAAAAAAGAACTACTAATAATAAGTGTGCCAAATTAAAAATAACATGTATGGTGATATAAAAACTAATACTTTCAAGAACATTCATACGGATTAATTTATTTACATAAATAACGTTCAGTAGATTTTTCATGTTACGTGTCGTACATCAGGATATTCTATTCACGCCATCTCCACAATATAATTAATAATACGTTCATTACTTAAGAACAAGAACTGAGAACCAACGCTTAACTGTGCATGTTATTTTTTATTGGATCACAAAGTACTATTATTATAATAATCAATAAGGTGACGATGCACAGTATATTAAAATGGGTGATATTGTGACTTGCTAGCTTAAGATTAAACAAATGCAACTTGGACATATAATAATGGGGGGAGGGAAACCAAGATGTCTATGGCTGACTCACTCACTCATATTCCAAGGACATAGATATGGAGTAGGGTATAGGTTACGTGTCACACTACTGTAATTGCCAACAAATGCTTCGTGTTTTGCAATTTTTTGCCAGTGATTTGAAATTGTAAATGGTATAAACAATACTATATTTCATATATTATATGCAAGTTTATTTTTAATTACATGTAGTGGTAGCAGCAGCAGTAGTATATATATACTATACGTAAATTGAATTATACCTGCAGTACTAAACTATTTTATTTTATTGCAGTCTTAGCTTGTCATTTATTATATTTGGTTTCTTCTATTTATTCTATATCACAACCTATACTCTTCAATATAAAATATAAAAGTTATATAACAACAATGAATAAGAGGTAAAAACATTTCAAATTAAATAAGTTAATAGTTTCTCATTTTTTGAAACGTTACTGTAATATTTTATAAAAAAATTAACTTTTTAATTTTTATATTTTATTCTCTTTTATTCTTAAAATATTTATTAAATTTTTAATTATTATTTTTTAAATAAAACATAATTTTATTATTTTTTTCACTCATTTCCTCTATATGATCAGTGTTATTTTTCAATAAAACAATATCATCTTATGTTAGTTGATTCATATGATCAGTGTTATGATTTCAAAATTTTGAATATACCTCATAAAATGTCAAATTATCTAAATAAATATTTAAGAACAACGTTTCCTATTACATTAAGAGGAATAAAGAAAAGGTTATACCATTGATCATTGGTGAATAGGAATGTCAAAATGGGATAGGCTCAATGGATTGGGTTGTGTAATTCAATACTTTAACTTGCATAATTCACCCACCCAACGGGTTGATTGAGTTGACATTTCTTCCCCTGGAATTAGGTTAGATTTTCACTAAGTGTGTTCCTTGATTTACTAGATTTATAACAATTTTTTTTCTTTTAATTATGTTTGATCATAAAGTTTGAAAAAAAATTAAGACAAATAAAATAAATAAAAGTTTTACAACATTTTTTTGTTAATAGGTGAACTCAATCTAACTTATCAACACATAAAGTCAAGTTAAAATTTTAAACCCATATAAAAAATGAGTTGAACCCAACTAAACTCATTTTTAAGTACATTAAACTGAGTTGAATTTATCTATTTGACGATTTTATTGATAAACCCAAATAGATAAAGACTATTCTATAATAACTTAATGTTAAAAATACAAAAGTAAAAGAATTTTTTTGTAAAAGTAAATAAATCAATTTTTAATGTAACAAATATTTTTAAAATAAAACTTAATATTATATCATTAACATTAACCATAATAATGAATACTAACATAACTGTATTCAATTTAATTACGTAATGAGAATTGACAAGACACTTGAATAGTAAATATGTGATAGTTTTTAAATACGTCATTTATATTGTTAAAATTGATATAGTATATTTTTATGAAAAGGAATGCTGCAAATGTTTTAAAATATTATTATTGATAACTTGGATGAGAGTATATATGAAAGACTTTTATTCTTTTAGTTGTTTTTTTCTTCATTGAATTATCTATGATTTTTTTTCTAAAACTAAACATATTTTGTTATTTAAATATAAAATTGTCAACATAAATAATATTACATGAATACATGTAATTATGTTCATTGTATATTTTTTATATAACATTTTCAAAATACATTAAAAATCAAATAACCAACTTTTTTTATTGTTCACGAAATATTTTGCCACAAAAAGTAAGCAGTGAGGTGACACTAGATATTTATGTACGGAAATACTAAGCAAAGGTTTTTTGTCGGATTAGTGGCAGAGTTAAGCTTACCTCCCTAGACCAATGAGAAATAAGTAATAAATAACATTAAAAAAATAGCATATAACACTAAAATCTTGTTCTGACAACAAAACCGGTTTATCTACTTCCGAAAATCCCTCCCATAATTTCTTTGTGGTTTTGAATCTTATAATTTTAATGAATCAAGTGGCTTCTTACATATGTTACCATCGGATTGAGGAGAGGGGATCAAATTTGCCACCATTTGAAATCATATATTAAAAAAATATATCAATATTTCAACATTTGGATTAAAAAACCATACATTCCCGTTAGAATTTATTAATTGGAAGGATTAGATATGATTTAAATTTAAATTATAATTGATTTAAATTTGTGTATTTTTTTTATTTGTAATTCTGTTTTGATATTTTATTCTCAATAATCATGAAAAGACGATAGAAATAATATGTATTTGATCACTGTTTCATATCAATAAAAATTATCAAATTTTATTTTCTTACCATGGTATCAGAGCAAATTCCAATTATCTCTCTTCTTTAGGAATTAGAAATTAACTTATGAGTATGAAAATGAAGGATATGTCAAATAAATTAGATTTTTCACATGGAGATTTAAAGGTTCTTAATAATTCTCCTAACAAGTTGGAAATATATAACATCCAAGATTTTTTTAGTAATTCTCTTGACAAGTTGAAAATGTGTGACATCCATACACCAACCTGAGAGAGGGGTGCTAGAATTCATTAATGGTAGGAATTAGATATGATTTAAATTTAAATTGTAATTTATCCAAATTCCTGTATTATTTTTTCTTTTTTTATTTGTAATTCTGTTTTAATATTTTGTCCTCAATAAACATGAAAAAATGGTAGAAAAAATCATATATTTATTTGCTATTTCATATCAACAAAAATTATCATATTCCATTTTCTTAACATCCCCCACCACCACACCATGGTGCTTGCCTCTATAACTTCCAGAGCTTTCAGAGCCATATATCCACCCACTCTCTTTCTCTCCCAATATGTGTAGAATGTTCTAATTAATTCTCCTTTTTATTTTATAATCCACATAATATTTTATTTAAATTTTTCTACTACACTCCACTATTAAATTTTTTCTTTCTACATAAACCCTCAAAACACTTCAATAGCTTTCTTCCTAATTAGGTATGTGTTATGACACACTCCATCCTGTGTTTTTTTAACTGCTTAAACGACTTTCCTAACAAGGAAACAGAGTCCTCTGCATTCTTCAAAATCCAAAGCTTCACTTTTTTCCTCCACGTTTCACTTTTTTTTTTTATTCCTCTTCTTCTTGCTCCTCTGTTTCGATGTAGTTTTCTTCTCTGTTTTATGCCAAGTCCATCCTTAGTTTTTATAGTTTCTGCATATGAAGGAACCTCTCAGACATTAACTTGAGACAAATTGATCGTGAGAAGAGTGAATTAAAATTAACATAACCCAACCTTAACCCATCAAGTTTGTTCATTTTCTAAAAAATGAACTACCTGTACCCTGTGAAAGAAGAGTACTTAGAATCGCCGCCACCATCATCGTCGTCGCCAACAACAGGAGTTGATGAGTCAGCAATGGTTCCTCCTCCGAGGCCAATGGAGGGGCTTCACGAAATAGGGCCACCCCCATTTCTGACCAAGACTTACGATGCAGTGGAGGACCCCACCACTAGCCACATAGTTTCATGGAACAGAGGAGGTGCCAGCTTTGTGGTTTGGGATCCACACGCTTTCTCCAGAGACCTTCTTCCTAGATACTTCAAGCACAACAATTTCTCAAGCTTCGTCAGGCAACTAAACACTTACGTAAGTCCTCTCTTCACCACCACCACCTTCTTCACTCGTTTTGTCTCTAATCCTTCTAGTTTTATGGGAATAATGTTTTGACATAACTTAAATTTGGTTTCATGGGTATTTTGATACCTGTTCTCTGATCAGAATTGTGTTTTTTTTTTCTCAGTAACATTTAATGCAAACTTTTTTCTCTGATAAAATTTCATTTTTGATTGGAAAACAAACAATACTAATAATACTTATGGAAATGTTTTTAAGTTTTGTTGTTTTTGTTTTGCTTGCTCATATAAGTAACAATCTCATCTTCTGTTTGAATGAGAAATAAGTTCTCTATCTCTTTTTTCCTGCTAGCTTTTGTAGTGGAATATAGTTTCACTGTTCTATCGTTTTATATTTTCTTTACTCCTAGTCTCAGTGGTAAGTTTTCATGTTTTATTACTAAAACTAATTAAAAAGTTATTATATGGTATTGTAATATTCAAATATTTAAAGTCACATGTTCTCTTGTGGGTTTTTTCTTGACTTCTAGATTTCTCTTTTTCTCCTATCCTATCTGTTCCTGCTGTGGCCAGTGGTACAGTTTGGCTTCACGCCCAACGACTTTGTCCATTTCCTGTCATAATTATAGCAATTATGGTTCCAATTTATTCAGTGTGTATTGAGTTTTTATGGATTTTGGGTACTAAAAAATATGTGGGGTTAAATTTCATAGGGTTTTAGAAAAATTGATCCAGATAGGTGGGAGTTTGCAAATGAAGGATTCCTTAGAGGGCACAGGCACCAGTTGGCAAGCATAAGGAGAAGGAAACAACCTTCTCGGCCTTATTCTTCTTCTTCTTCTTCTCAACAAGCACAAGGTCACTGTGTTGAAGTTGGTCGCTTTGGACTTGATGAAGAGGTTGATCGTTTGAGGCGTGACAAGCACGTGCTGATGATGGAGCTTGTGAGGCTGAGACAGCAGCAACTGAACACAAGGTCATACCTTCAAGCAATGGAGGAGAGGCTAAGAGGGACAGAAATTAAGCAGCAACAAATGATGGCTTTCTTGGCTAGAGCTTTGAAGAATCCAACTTTTATTCAGCAGCTACTTCAGCAGAAGGAGAAGAGGAAGGAGCTTGAAGAGGCCATGTCCAAGAAGAGGAGAAGGCCAATTGAGGGAGGGCCAAGTGGGGTTGGAGAACCAAGCAGTGGAGGAGAAGAAGGAAGAAGCAGTGTTAAGGTTGAGCCTCTTGTGTTAGGTGAATATGGTTTTGGAGTGTCAGAGTTGGAAGTGTTAGCTATGGAGATGCAAGGTTATGGTAGGGGAAGGAGGGAACAAGAGGAGGAGCCTGAGGCACTAGAATCACAAGAGAGGCTGGAGAAAGAGCTTGATGAAGGGTTCTGGGAAGAACTTTTCAGTGAGGGTTTTGAGGGTGAATTGGATATTCCAACTTCCCAAGACCAAGATGAAGATGTCAGTGTGTTGGCCAATCGCTTTGGTTACTTGGGTTCAAGTCCTAAATGAATGAACCAACCACATATTATTGGTTAACCTTATTCATTTATTTGGTTCTAGTAGTGTGAGTTTTTTTTTTTTTATCAAGTGGAGGCACTCATGTGGGGGAGGAGCCATCCCATTTTGGCATGATACATGTGGAAATGATTTTACTTTTTTGGTGTTTCTAACCCCCATTATATCATGATGTCCCTTTGTAGCACTTTGTAGAACCTAAAAATTTTCTCACTTTTCTCTATGTTTGATTAGGTAGGTTGCAGCTGTTGCTTGGACAAGAATCTATGGTAGTGATAGCAATCGTTATTTACTCAAGGTTCAGTTTTATATATTATATATATGTCTTTTTCTTTTTAACCACTCAAACCCCTCCCTCCTTTGTAATGTTCATCTTAATTATATATCAACCCAGCTATTGTATTTGCCTATTTGTTGTTTTGATTATATATTACCTTAACGAATGTAGATTATTCAGAAGCCGTAGAATGGATACGAATTCGAAGTAGCTGGTCTCCAAGAATCATAACTGATTGTTGCTTTTGAACCAAGATCCGGTTGGTGGTTAACCTTGTCGGTTTGATTTTTTTTCCCCTCTATACTTTTCATTGCTTGAGACTTCGTCATGTGGCTTGAAATAAAACGAGGCCACACGTGGAATTTCATAATGTTACATATATATGGACAATTTTGTTAGGTATCTTCATGCTTTCAAGATTCCGTTCACGTTTAAACCTTAAAAGCTAAATAACAAAAATCACACGGGGCTCTAAACGTGTCAAGTGTCTAGGACATAATCAAATAACGAAAGTGATCGTTTTTAGTTAGAGCATTTCCAATAAAAATGTTTTAAGTGAGTTTTTAAATTATTTTTTTTGTAATTTTTAAGGTATTTTTTTGTAGTCCCCACAATATTATGTCATTAAAAGAAATTCATATATAATTTTATTTAAATGATAAGAAATTTTAAAAAAATTATATTTATATGTTTTTTTTTATTTTCACCTAGTTATAGTGTTATTATGTGCCATATAAATATTATTTTTTATTATTAAGAAATAATTTCTTGCACAAAATACAAATTTTATTAAGAAATTCTACCTATCATATAAATTTATTCCTATAAAAAATAGTTTCTTGGATCGACAACCTTGTAAACAGTAAATTGTGTCAAGTTATGTACAATCACAAGGTTCCCAAAGTGAATTTTGTAACCTTCAATCGGATGCAATTTTTTTCCTCTCAGTTTGGGTATAGTGATTTAGAGTTATGAGAAGTGTTGATATTATACTTGTTTTTCTTTATTCTTTTTAATATTTATTGAGCAATACTTCATATCAGCAATTATAAACAGTAAATTGACTCAGGTTGTTCATTGAAAGGGCTTAGTTTTTCTAAACGAGTAAAGATAGAGTGAGTAATATAGTAACACATGCATGATTTATTATGCATTTAAAACTTGTAAGCTATTAACTCATTCGTATAAATATTGATGGTTAGCCATTAATTTTAGAACATAGCATGTGGTTATCTTCGATTAACATAGGCAACAGATGTTGATGACGGTTATACTTGGCGAGAATAATGGGGAAAATTAAAACAATAATAAGTACGTCGATTGCCAAAGTAGCATACGAAGGGGCATTTTTTTTTTTACAAAAGCATAGGAAGAGACATAAATCTTTCACCATCATTATTTCCGGTTGCTCCTTCTCCAATAAAGTCTTAGCAGGTCTACTTATTAATGACAAACAATTATCTCATGCATTTGAATCATTGAGAATTAAATATCCCTTCAAACAGTCTTATTGTACGGTATATTCATTGCAATTTTTTTTTTACTGATATTCATTGCAAGTTTCTCATTCCTTTTAAATGTAATTTCTTTTTGTTTTCACTTTTTGAAAACTTTGTTAAAGTTACCGCATGAACGAACATGTATGGTAGTAAAAGTGATTGTGAAAGTTCTCAAAAGCTAATTACATGTAACATTTATATTGATTCCAAGATTGTTCTATTCTTTTAAACTTATTGGATCTTTATTGGTGCCCATTTTCAACTTTAAATTTCTGTTCTAAGTAACCTAGAAGTATATAGATTTTGATAGTACGTGGTTACTCAGAAAATTGAAGAAACATTTGTAGAGACAACTTATAATTTGAAACAGATTAGACTGTTTTATTAGTTTCTCTAAAGATTTAATTTATTCATAGTGAAGATCTATTTTATATGTAATTTTATTTGTAAAATTAAACGTTTTATTTTAAGAAATTATATTTCTGTATTTATTTTGTTGATTATATCTATAAATTATTTTTAACAAGTTTGAGACGCTTTCTTAATGCGCGACTCAAGTTAGCAATTACTCCTATATACTATATTATACGTTCTGAAACAAGTTGTGGGAGAAATTGAGAAGCAATTGGATGATTACCTTCGTGATATTTTTTGGAGGTAGAGGATGGAACTTTTTGCCTCCACACTGTTTACAAATTTTATGAAGGAGATTGATGGTTTTGTTTAAAAAGATTTGATTTCTTTAGAGTGGCGTATATTTCTAATCATCATTGATGATAAAATGAATTGTTGAAATTGTGATATATTCATCTTTAATAAATTACAAAAGTATTAAAATTTATTTTTGTCATTTTTTTATTAGTGCTACAATTTTGCATATTATCGTCTGCTGAACATTTTTTATTATAAATAACTAAAATCCAGATCAGTAGGCAGTTTCACATTTGAAATTTCAAGCTCTAATGATGGGAAAAGACTATGTTTATCTATAATTCCCGTAGTCACCTGGATTGCATATCTTGTTAGTGATATTATTTATGTTAAACTATATAACATTAAATTGTAATGTTATAACTTTGGATGAGCATTTGCAAAAATCCTTACAGTCCATTCATTACCGATTATTTTCGTTTTGCATATATACCTTTTGGGAAAAAGTATAATTAACCTTCCATTAATCTTCTCGTTTATTAGGATATCGTTATTTGTCGTTTCACTATTCCCCCAAATCAATAAGCAGTACAGGCTATTTTTTTTCCTTTTATGTAATTTCATATTTTTTTCTTTTTTTCCTACAGTTCAAGTTAATTATATATGCCTTTCGTGTGCCTATGCACTTTTGATTTTGTATTACTTTAAAAAAACAGCCATTTTGCAGGTTTTTATTAGCTAAAAGAAACTTTTACACCTCTGTTATTTCGTTTAATCAAAATTCTAATATTACATGACACTGTAACGACACATCTACCAGGTAGTTTCTCCTTATGTAATTTCTTGAAATTTAATCAATCTATAAGATTAGACGTCATGTATATGTCATCAACACATAACCACACATACATGACTTAATAATTGTTTTCATTATACATATGTATAATTTTGTCATTATACATATAATTGAAGACCCTAAAAATTATTATAATGGTTATAATAATATTAGTCTATTATATTAGATGTCTTTCATATTTGTCTTTTGTTTCCTATATTTATATTTACGGACTTTTATTTATGCTGTTCCTTTTGCTTTTTGCGTCTTTTTTCCTCTAAATTTGTTTTCCTTTATTCAATTTCAAAAATAGTGATTGATTGATTGATATTTTTGTTATGATACTTATTTTTTGGTGGTTTATACATAAACATCGTTATTTTGACAACCTGTCTCTATCATTTTTAATCAGTATCTTTATTTGAATTTTTTTATGAAGTTAGACTAGATGTTGATATTAATTCTCAGTTCTCCATATAATTGTTGCATTATTAAATTGGGTATGTTTGGGAGAATAAAACTAAAATGTAAATATTCATGATGTATAGCATATCTCTATTTGTGGAGAAAAATTAATATGCACAGTACATAACACTATATCATCAGTTAAGTAGTAAGTAGTGATATGTGACAGAATAATTAAATAAATTTGACAATAATTCAAAAAAACTGATAGTAAAATCTGGACCATATATATATATATATATATATATATTGCAAAGGCAAAATCTGGACCATATGAATATTTAAGAATATCTGCCCATGTCTTACTATGAATACCACACAAATTAAAATTTTATGTTGTGGCACACTAGTTAGTAGCTATGATACTGAATGGACTGGATCACACATTTGGGTGACACAAATTTCGTACAACCTAATCACATATAGAGATTAAACGAGGCATGCAAACTTCTCATTTACCTGATGACATTGTTCGCATATTCTTTTGGGTCACATGAATACATGTGGGCTTTTCTTTTGATGCTAGTTATCTTCCTGTATATGTTGACGATTGCTTTTCTTGTCGTTTTCCTTCTGCATTTGGATCGAGCAAAGTACATGCACGGCAAAGACAAAGGGAAACACGTCATCCGTAAACAACATTATAATATATATATATACTCCTAGCTGATAGATTTCGCGACTTTGATGCCATTACAAAACAACCACGAGATCAGAGAACCCTCCCAAATCAGAGACACATTGTGTCTTTATCATAGGGAAGCCCAAATTTAGTAGGCTCCTGTCCACCCTCACAAAAATTAATTTGTAATAAAAATATTATAAATTTAAACTAATAATACGATAAAATCATACTAAAAGATATAAGAAATTGATTTGTATAATGAATATATTAAGTATGATATAATATAGATTTAATTAATCCCTAAAATATACGTCTATTTTGGTCTTAATTTCTAGATTTTTTTTTGCCTATTCTAGTCTTTTCCGTCGTTTGTTTTAGGTGTACTCTTTATCATTGCTAAGAAATAATTTGACTAATGGATATTACAAAGTAGACCTAATTAATATATCTTAAATAATAAGGAGTAAAATGAAAATTTTCTAATATAAAAAGGATGTATATACCGTTTCCTTTTTATTGCACAAGGTAGCTACACAATGATTTAGAGTTGCAGCATAACAACAGCATTTTAGGAGGCTTTCTTCCTCCATGAGAGGGTTTACCTTCATGCGAGGGTTTCCGCTCCAATGAAGATAGTTTTTTTCCCAAGAGGAATCGCCCCTGCGTATAAGAGTAAAGTGTCTTTGTTTTGTTTTTATAATGACTTAAGTATATTTTTATTTTTGTTTAATATTTTTTAATTTTTGTTTCATGTTAGTTTTTTTTATTTTAATTTTAATCTTGTAAGTATAATGGCCCAATAATAGATTTGAATGTGCAGGTTAAGTTGTTGGATTGGGCAAGACCTTGTTGGCTACCTAAAACAAAAGCCCTTCAACTTGAAAAAAGTGTGTCAAATTGAAAAAAAAAATTGATCCATTTAAGAGAAGCTTTCTTGCAACAAATCGATATTTTGATTGTCCAAGCACACTTATAGACAGTCTTACAATTATGTGTGTACGTCTAGTATTACTGTTGCATTATACGGCTCACTTGTCATGGATTCGGACTTTTCAAATTGTGCAGTACACTTACTATGTGTTGGAGCCTTGGAGGAGTGTTTACTGTTTACCAAAATAATTTTAAATAAAATTGATTTTGGTTAAAACTTAAAAGTCATTTTTAAATGAAGTAATTTGTGCCTCGATATGTTTTATCCTGAAACAAAATTTATAACCATTACATCCCAACATAAAAAAAAAAACTATATTTAATTGCTTCAAGTTAAATTGAGGTTTTTTGAAGCAAAATTATTTTTTTTCCTAATGATAAGCAAACATTTATATTTTTATAAAATCAAGTTTAACTTCTGCCAAAATCAATTCTTATCAAACACATTCTTAAATTGTTATCTGGTTTGTTTGGTAAACCAAAGGAGAATGAGAAATTGAAAGAGACCCTCTCTGGTCTCTGGAAAACCGCACAGAAAGTATAAAAAGGATGTAGTTGTTTTCTGCACTTCTTATATTACTTCCGGAATTACACTTGTCCAAATTCCAGAAGCAATATTAGAGGTAGCAATGGAGGAAAAAAAAAAAACACCCAAAGAAGGAGCACAAGACACGGGGAGAAGCATCTCCATGTTGTGCCATCTGGCCCAATACATCACAAATTAACAAATAAGCTTCTCAAACGTTGTGGCGTACACATACTTGGGTTTGGAATTCACCAACTCATTTTTTATGTGATTAGAAAACTTAACTTACATTATCCCTTATTCATCACTAAAAAAAAAGATACAAATTAAATTATATCTGCCCCTTATTTATAGTATAACATTGATGATGTGATGATAAAAATTAAGTGAAGTCATATGTAATAACCTCACCATTAATATTTTTTCTCACATATATTCTCTTTTAGTGATAATCTTGTTTAAAGCATAGTTAGACATTAAATATGAATACATTGTAATTTAAATCTTAATTTATCATATCTTATGAGAGACTAATTTTTTATGCTAGACTGCTCAACCCCATTGGTCTTGATTGGTAATGCTTAGTTGCTTACTTCCAACAAGTGTTTATATGAAATATTAACTGTTATACATTCTGTAAAATAACAAAATGAGCATATGAGAAAGTTTGACATATATGAGAAATAAGTTGTCTTTTGAATTTCTTTTTATTCTCTACAAATATTCTCTAACCAGAGACAACTCAGTTTGAATTATTTCATCAAATACACATGAATATCTTTTCTAATCAAAATTTGGATTCTTATTCACCATACTGTAATGTCAAACGCCAAATACAAATATTTGAATTTTTATTCACCATATTGTGAATATTAACTCCTCTACGTGTTGAAATTATCCTTTGCAAAAAAAGCTAGAGATAATAATGGAATAAAATAAAAATGCGGATGCATTTATCCAATTACATACATATGCATACCTTATGGAGATGAAGATAGAAATTTTGATATAAGATATAAGATGATGCGCGAATCTAGAAATAGAGGAACCCGTGAATAATGTATGGCCCGCATGGAGATGAAGTCGTATTCCTTTCCACTCATCAATATGCCTCCCGGCCCTCACCTTTCTCTGCAGAATATTGCAGAGAGCTACGCACCAGCACTGGAATGAATTATGAATATCATCTTGTAAGAAATTAGATAAACATGTAACACTCTTACAAGATTATTCTTACCATAACCTCTTGCCTGAGTATTCTACAATCACTTTGGACCATTTGTTTAAAGTTGATATAATTGATTTTGATAAAACTAATTTTAAATCATTGAATATAATGAGGATTATGTATATATTTCCAAATTAGCTTTAATCACAATATTTTATGTTACAACACGTGTACACGTGAGAATTTGATTCTTAGTATAAGATAATAATGACTTCAAAAAAGAATTATCAAATGATTGAATAAACCTAAGCAATTTACTAATGATACTTAGATGACATTCATAAAAAATATCTAATGATTTATCAATACATTTTGTTTAACAAAAAGACATATATTTCTTGCTAATTATAGAAAATGACTTTTTCATAAATCTTGTGGGGTTAATATGTTGACCGTTTACGCAAAATTTGAATGGAAATTAAATAATTTTTTGTCCAACCTAATATAATGTATTTATATTTTATTCAAAGTTCCTGTATGGAACTAATTTTATCTTTTTGTCTTGATTCTCTCATGTTTTTTTTTTTTGCTTGGAAAGCAATTCCTTTAGTTTCAGTCTCGAATTTTTAATATTTCTTTTTATTTCTTATGAATAACATCTTTGGCCAAAATAACCATGAGCAGTATTATAAGTTTTTTCCTCTTGACAAAATTTGTGTCCTGAGAACCTTACTTATCTTATAATTTAGGTGATTTATCAGTTTTTGGTTTTATTGCTTGTTGTTTTGTCTGATATATGTACGTACTAGCTACCTTAGAGAGTATTAACTAATTGAAAAATCTTATATCACCTATACCTTAATTATTAGGGTGTTAGTATAACTTCATTAAGTACCAATTAATTTTAAAATAAAATCAGCATAATGTTTTAGAATTTATAATATCTATCTTTAATTTGTTGTTTCTGTGGTTTGTAGTGGAGATCTCCACTGTTTCAGAAGTTTGGTAGCTAGGTATATGTGGAAGAGAGGAGTGTTAATTAGATAGTCTCATATTACCTATCTCAATTATTAAGCTGTGGTTTTAATTAAGATGAAACTTAACAGTAGCATTCACATCTTTTGAGTGAATTGGATTTCATTTCAGACCAAGGGTAATCGTAATGGGGATTCTCTCTCTCTTTCTCTCCCCATTTGAAAACGTCACATTATTTGGAAGCTTGCACTGGTCATTGAGTAATTTTCACTTACTCGTGAATGTTTTTCCATGGCATTCAGATATATGTTCTACTCCTACATATGTGAAGTAAGCGTTGATCTTGGAATTAGTGCGTGTAAATTCAACTTGAATTTTCCTTCTATAGTTTGTTTTATATAAGAAAAAAGTTAACAAGCACTACACAGTTTACGCGGATTATGGGGAATGCGTTTGATCCGTTATTTTCGTAGAATCAATTGATTCAATTGACTATACATGGATGTATGCTAATGTTGAGTTGACTTGCATGATCAATCTTCTGGATCATGTAAAATTAAGACTTGGATTTGATTTTTACTTTTTCTCGGAATGAGTCTCTCCTAAGTTCCTAAGTTTTTTTTTTTGAATCATAACCTGTTTTTTTTAATCATAACCTAAGTTTTTAATTAAAGAAAGAAAGCATGTACGTATGGACTTCCTATTACACCTAAAAGTAGGAAAATTCTCTTGTTTCATGAGTAGCACACCTTGTTAGAGTAATTAAAACAGGAAATTTTCTACATGAAACGATAAAAGTTAGGCGCCATCTCAAATGAGAATCCAAGTTAAGTAGTCAAAATGAAGGGCCATCCATCTTTGAGCCATCATTATCTTCAAGAGAGTACTCAGAGTTCTCAACAAATTAAATTAACTAACTTCCACGTCAATTTGTCAATTCCCTGCAAGATTTTTGGGGGAGAAATTAATGCAACTCAGTAGACCAACTTTGAAAGAGCTGATATTACTAGTCAAAACTATGATAAACCACGAGTTAGGTAGGTTAATATTTATTTTTAGGTCATGTCGGTGTTCCATGTTTAACTTGAGTTCAAAGTTCATGGCTCACAACAACAAAAAACATTGTCATTTTATATTAGATAGAAAAAGCACAGATTATATTTATTAATATATAATAAATATATAGATTAGTTTTATTATGAAAAAGTTAATTAATGAATGCTAATTCAACGCTAATGAGGACATGGCACAATCAATTGATCATAATACTATAGAGTGAATCCTTTAAGCATATACATCATCTTCCGACGCCTCGAAGAAACAAACTAAAGAGAGAAATGAAATCTTTTTTTTGGTGAATAGAGAGAAATGAAATGTAATCCTAATACCCGCAGATTCCAAAAGCTTGGATAAAAAGAACCAACATAGGATTCCAATGGATAAATACAAGAACAAATCTGAAGCTGGATATGCATAGTCGCAAAGGTCTAATTCGTGATGGGTCCTATTTCCTACACGCCTAAGGTTTGGTTCATAGAATGGTTTTTGGTTGGTACGTATGGTTTGCTACTACGGTAGTAGCCCACGCATGTATATTGTATAGCCCCTAAAGTAAGTGAACCTTACTCATTTTAGTCAACGAAATGGGTAAAACGGGCCATTTATGTGATATCTTCCATAGCTTTAGATTTGGGTTTGGAATAAAGATAGATTGAAAAGAGGAAGTAAAAGAAAAGACACATTTGCAAAATTTTGTTAGTGGGGAATTTCCTTGCTTGAGCACTTTCTCTACATGCTAGTTGTAAGGCAATAGTACAAATAAGAGGGACGTAAAATCCTTAAGAATATAATGACAAACAATTATTTGGTATTAAATTCCACGAACAAAATGATAATCTTAGGGAAAGTGTACGAATGACCGAGAAAACAGGCTATATTGATGACTTGTCAATTATTGTTTATCATAGAAAATGTTTAAGCACGAAGCACGTGACAACTCAAAAGGAATGTATACATAATTAAGCACTAAACCCTATAGTTTAATCGGTTTTTTTGCCGAATTATTTTTTTAGAATTTCATGTAACAAATTAAAAAAAAAAGGTCGTACTATGATAATGGCTATATTATATGGACTGTATATAAACCGAATGTCAATCAATGAATCAATCATTTAAGTTGTGGGGTTATCTCTCGCAAATCACCTTTCACAAGCTTTTCTAGTTTCTCATTCCATTTTTTTTATCCAAAATAATTTTACGAAAGCTTGTCAATTTCATCACTCATGACTCATGAGCCTGTTGATGAGCGCAGTATTAATATATGTCTGTCTTTTTTTATAATCATTCCCTTCGTCTCAAGGCGCTTTTGGGATTTGGATGTCTGACTAGTTATTACGGTAACAAAATAAAAGCCAGAAAGTGCCCACCTCAGAACCCTATATACTCAAATCAACCTTAATCAGAATAATATTCCTACATTACTTTTCCATACACAATTTTACCCCTTTTTTTTAGTAAGAAAAGGTTTATTCTTAATAAAATACAAATAATAGAATGTGAGAAAGTATATCAAGACTAACAAAAAATTTATTAATACAAGACATACACAAATTATTAATGAAAGGGTTAATTTAAATAGAGTAATGATGATTTTGCATTTTCTTTTTATATTATACCTACACTCTTCCCTTATATGATAAAAAGAAGAAAATTGAGTCCTCTCTTTTCTTTTCTTTTTTCATCATAAAAGATGAAGATGCAAGTACTTAATGGTCATAATAAAAATAAACTGTAATTTCATATAAATAATAAGTAGTTACAATGTTTACGCTTTAAATTAATTTTATAATCTTTATGTCTAGCAAGATTTTGCCTAACCACCATTCTGATTTGAGAGTTGATTATTAGGCAACTTTGTTCATGGAAATATTTTGTCAAAACCATAAAAAATTTAAAAATGTAAGAAGTATAAAAAAATAATAGTAATCTATAGAAATAAAAATATCATAAACACTATGCATAAAAATAAAATAAAATTAAAATGTTCATACATGAAAAATAGACTGTTTTTAGATTAATATTTAATATTTTTTTTCAATCAATTACTTAAAAGAAATTATATTTCAAATTATTCGTTGTCACTAGCTCTTTCTGTTAAGTGATAAAGATGAGGCGCAACCAATTGAATCATAAATCGTTGCATACGACCTAAAACTATTAAATATATAATAGTTATTTTAAAAGTTACATATAAAGTAATTTTAATTTATTAACAGTATAAAAATTAAACTGCTTAGTGTTAAATAAAAGCTGAAATTTTCCCAAGTTATGACATGGGTGAAGATACTTTCCCGTATTTGCGATGTCTCAGTGTCACTCCATAGTCCATATCCCCCTTCTCTAATTTTCTCTCTCCAGACTTCCACTCCTTTTTGCTCACCAAAGTTTTTCCTTATTTTTATATAATTTAATTTTAAATACTCTATTAATATTTTTTATTTTGTTTTATCTTTTTGTCATGATCAAAAAACGAAGTAAGTCGACTCTTATCACATTTAACTCAGAAGTCGTACAATTTGTTACGATTTTTTATTTATTTGTATTTTTTAAATTGAATTCATAAAATTATTCAAAAAAATTTTTACATTGTAAATTTTTTTACAGTAATTAATGATTTTTTTTATTTTACAACTTTGAAGTCGTAATTTTTTTTTATTTTTTTTAAGATTTACGACTTTAAAGTCGTAAACTTATTTTTTTATATTTTTGTTTTAAATTTACAATTGTTTATGGTTTTATTTTTGTTTTAAATAAAAAATTAAAAATATATATATTTAAATGTATAATAAATAATAGTAAGTTGACTTATTTATTAGTATATTTTTTATGATTTTATTTGATATGTTATTAATTTATTTTAATATTTTATTATTTAAAACATGTTATATATATTTTTAATATAGTTTAATTCAAATATTTTTTTATTTAAAGTTTAAATAATCTATCAATAAAAATTTAAACTAACATAATTAACACATTAATATAAAACCTATTGTGCGTAAAAGTGAATGATATAATCATACTAACTATACATACAAACAAGTATATGACTAAAATAATTTGTAATTTTTATGTTTTCCTTTCATTTGTATTATGCGTTTTATATTAATGTATTAATTATATTGTTTTTAATTTTTATTGATAGATTATTTAAACTTTAAATAAAAAAACATTTAAATTAAACTATATTAAAAATATATATAACATGTTTTAAATAATAAAACATTAAAATAAATTAATAACATATTAAATAAAATCATAAAAATATACTAATTAATAAGTTAACTTAATATTATTTATTATATATTTAAATATATTTTTTTAATTTTTTTATTTAAAATAAAATAAAACCATAAACAATTATAAATTTAAAATAAAAACTAAAAAAAAAAACAGATTTACCACTTCAAAATCATGAACATTTAAAAAATTAAAAAAAAAATTTACAACTTTAAAGTCATAAAACCAAAAAAGAACAATCATAAATTAATAAATTTGTAAATAATTTTATGACTTCAATTAAAAAAATAAAACAAACAAAAAAATGATAACAAGTGGTACAACAAGTTATAATTAAAAGTCCAAATACCTATTATAATTTATCTGATTTTAAATAATTTTTTAAAATATATCTCCAATCCGAAAATTGCATAAAATTTTATCCACAAAGCCGTTTTACATTTTGTCACCTCCCTCCTTAGTCTGCCACTGTCATCATCACCCTTTCTTCTCGTCTCTATTATTTACAATACCCAGAGACATAACATATTTCTCTCCCCTCTCTTTGTATACACAAATAGTCTTTTCTATAAGAAAAGAAATTAAAAAATGTTGACAAGTCCTATTTGGAAATCGAGATTGTTGTATTTAGGAAATTAAATATCTTCTGCTTTCGATTGCATGCTGGATTCTCTTGCATTGATCAATTCCACACATACACAAATTCAAAGAGAGAGAAAAGAGAGAGATCTGTCTGATATAGTTGTGCAGAGTTTCTCAGACAAGCAATCCATGGCTTAGATAGATAGCGACTTGGAAAATAACACACCACCACCATCATCATCATATATCCTCTCTTCACGAGATTAATTTTAGCTTTCTTTTTACCACAAAAGAGAATCTCTACTTATGCCTTTCTCTTTCAACTTGTTTTGCTTAATTATCGTCTTCTTGGTATATCCGTTCCGAACTGCAAAGTAAAGTGGCTACTTGTGGAACCAAAATAGCATATAGAATATAACATCGTGTCTCGCTTTTTCTTCTTTTTTTCATTCGCATCCTGTTGGAGTTTTTCTTCAAAGGCAATATGTTCCCCACTGCTATTTCCAATTCAACTTCTTTGTCTGAGGATGCCAGTGTTTCTTCTGGGACAAAAGTTCAGGACTTGGGAGGACTCAATCCCTGGGTCTCAAACATTTCTCCTCAACAACAACAACAGCCTCAAAAGATCAAGAAAAAGAGAAGCCTACCTGGAAATCCAGGTACAATACTTCATTATCATTATAATTTCACAATTAATTGAACTCTTTGGTACCTGTATATAACATAAATATCCTGCAAACAAAAATAAGTCTAGTTGGTACGGATAAAATTTTTATTCTAAAAGAACAAGAGTTCAAATTCTATTATTGTTGATAGATAATCTATAAGTACTTCTATAAATGCTTTCGAAATTGTGTGGGATGTTTGCTATAAAAAAATGTGTCCTTCAGTTGATCAGTTAGAATATTGAAGGTATATATATCTTTGTTTCAGACCCAGATGCTGAAGTGATAGCCTTATCTCCGAAGACCCTTTTGGCCACTAACAGATTTGTTTGTGAGATCTGTCACAAGGGTTTCCAGAGAGATCAGAACCTGCAGCTTCATAGGAGGGGCCACAACCTCCCTTGGAAGCTGAAGCAAAGGAGCAGCAAAGAGGTGAAAAAGAAAGCCTACGTTTGCCCTGAACCTTCATGCGTTCACCACGACCCCTCAAGAGCCCTGGGGGATCTTACAGGAATCAAGAAACACTTCTGCAGAAAGCATGGAGAGAAGAAGTGGAAATGTGAAAAGTGCTCAAAGATATACGCGGTTCAGTCAGATTGGAAAGCTCACTCAAAAACATGTGGTACTAGAGAATATAGATGTGACTGTGGAATCCTTTTTTCCAGGTAATTATTAACTTGTGTTCTATATCACATCCAATTTCTCTCACAATTTTAAAATGTTCATATTTTGGTATTGATGTGTTACTTAAATTGATGTCGATCCATGAGTGTTCCCCTTCCTTCACTGACCTTTTCTTAAATACAAGCACGCATTTTTTTAAAAAAAGATGTTTCATATTTTTTCAGAAGGCCTATCATTAAGATTTTTATTTTTCAGTGGATCTTTGGTTTTACATAAGAATGGTAAGCACTCACCATGGAATATAAGAATGGCATTTACAGGTAGCACGAAAGTGGGACAACATGCTTCTGTTGCAAGAGAGATTGAAACCTTACTTATCTTTGAATCCCAAAACTGCCAAATGAATATGCGGCAATAACCAAAAAAGCACAATTCACGTATCTTTTGTTTTATCTACTGTGTAGTCTGTGACTCAATAGCAATTTTTATCTTTAATTATTATTTTTTATAAAAAAAAAACTATTATTATTTATAAATAAAAAAACATGTGATGCATGCACATACATAAAGGGCATGATGATGATGATATAATACTATTTCTGCATTATTATCTCCATGGAAAAGTTTAAATCTTAACTTCATAGTTTCAGTGTCAGAGTGCTCAATTGTCTTCTAGAATATTTGTAATTTCTCTTTCCTTCCCTCTTTATGTACATTTGCGCGTGTGCAAGTGGCTGCATACTCAGAAAATGATGATGATGATTTATTTTTGTCTGCTAAAAAACCAATATAAAAGACACAATTGGTGATGATTTCTGACTTTCTCCTTCTCTTAATTTTGTTTTATTGAGAATGCTGTGCATTGTATCTCTCAATTTTCATCATTGTGAAATCTGATAAATCTGCAAAAATATCAGATGCCAAGTTGCTTTCTTTCCTCAAGCTTTCATCAGTGAATATATATACATGAGATCGACTTCTTCAATTCCATATTTTTGTGTCTTGCATGAGCACTAGTTTCCAAAGGCTTTTGACATCACTAACACACAAACTATAACCATCAACACTATGTGCCAATATATAGTCATAGCTTGTATAGCCATTTCTTCGTGCACAAAAGCATAAGCGTGTGACCAAATGACGACATAGTATCTCGTTTGGTCCAACCCTTTGACACTTCATTCCCTGTGGATTCGCTCTCCCATGCATGCATGACTTCCCCATACATACCTTTTTGCATTCGCGGGACACAGTACTCCATACTCCAAACACGTATACTAGATCTCCCCTATATAATAAAATATACTCTCGACCATTTAATTACTTGTTAATGTTACTCTTATGATGAACATCACCATCCCATCACGCAC